>NC_000069.6:84173725-84416225 GCF_000001635.26 Mus musculus
CCCACATATGTACTCTTCATTTCCTAATGCAGATGGAGTTTCTCCAAGTAGAACTTCTTGTGTGACTCTTTATTCTTTTAAGTCTACAAATGACGGAGATTCAGGTGTGATTGCCTTCAAGCAGAGAGACACAATTACATAGAAAGGGAAACATCTTGTCTTAGGCCAGGGAATCTCTTGTGCAAGTTTGATTCTGATGCTGCAATGAAGCCCACGGATCAAAGAGGCTCTAACATAATGGCATGTAAGGAAATCGCTAACCTCTTTCAAGTCTAAAAGGAAGGTATCACGAGAGATCAAAAGGAGAGCTGGCGCTCCGCTCATTAACCGCCTAATACACTACTACTTAACGTTACAAACATCAGTAGTTACTCAGAATGACTCAACCATATGATACCAAGTGGATAATTATCTAGAATGAAAACAGAAGCCAAAGGATTATCTTAGTTCTACTACAGGATGCCCGGATGCCGGCTAGGGCAGATCTACAAGCACAACTTAAAGCTGAAAAACAATGTTGCTTTCTCCCTCCACTATTGTGTCCACTTCAGAAGCACTGAATTCTACAAAGTGAAATAAGAAGCCACACATTTGGCCTCACCGTGTTACCCCCACTATCTTAGACTAGTAAGAAACATATTTCAGATATGTTGGAGACAGTTAAACAAGAGCATTTAACTCAACAAACAGCTTTCATGCTGAAGAGGGAAACGTTGAGACATTTTAGAATAGTAGCCATAAAGGTCGCCATGTTTGTGTTTCATATGTATATGGTTTTTTTTTTTAATTTTAATGTTTTTCTGATTACAAAAGGTTCCCAGCTGGTCTGGAAGATATAAGCCATGAGGGAAGATGAAAGGGAAGACATAAAAGGAGGCAGGGGAGGATGACTACTCGACTACACACCAGATGTCTATAAAAAACGGTAGTAAAGATGCTACACATCTGAGATGGTCAGGAGCAAGTATAAAGACCATGTTGGATCTCCTATAAACTTCCATTGCTGCTCTAGCATCTCTCTTTCCAAGCTGATAGTGCTCCTGCGAACATGGTGAACGTGCCTAAGACCCGCCAGACATTCTGCAAGAAATGTGGGAAGCACCAATCCCACAAGGTGACACAGTATAAGAAGGGCAAGGACTCTTTGTATGCCCAGGGAAAGCGGCGCTATGACAGGAAACAGAGTGGCTATGGTGGGCAGACTAAGCCTATTTTCCGCAAAAAGGCTAAAACTACAAAGAAAATTGTGCTGAGACTAGAGAGCGTAGAGCCCAACTGCAGATCTAAGAGGATGCTGGCTAGGAAGAGATGCGAGCATTTTGAATTGGGAGGCGACAAGAAGAGAAAGGGCCAAGTGATCCAGTTCTAAGCCGATTTTGTTATGAAGACAATAAAATCTTGACCATTCAACCCCTTTGATTACAATTGTTCTTTTGGGAGGGAATAAATTAAAAGCTTTCAGAAATTATATATATATATAAAAAAAGACCATGTTGGGGTAAAAGAGAAGTCAGCTGCACTGTTGCGTTCACTGTCTCATTAAAAGAGCAAAGCAGCAATCTTCTGATACTCAATTGTAGCCTGCACACCTGGGTGAACTTTTTACAGTACTCGAGTGCTCTCATATGCTCTTTTTACCTTAATGGGGTCTAACCAACATCTATCCTAACGAGGTTCTTGCTGCAACAGGCAATATCCTTCTCCATCCTCTGGGGGGCAGGAGTGCTCCAAGGTCTTTGCACTCCACAGTGTCTACAGCACTTGTGACCAACAGAGCCCAACTTTAGGATTTCAGTTCTTCCAAGTATTTATTATGTGTATGGAACTATCAAGTCATGAGTGTAAAATATGTCATTCAGGGAGCCATTCTCTCTCTCAGCTAGCAAACTCTTGCTCAATATGCAAAAGCTGCTTGCTGTTGTATTTGCTCCCAAAGGTACAGATGGCTAATTTTTTTTTTTTTTTTTTTTTTTTGGCCAAAGTCTAAGACAAGCATAAGCAGGTTGTCTCCAAACTAGAGTTCTTCTAGAGGACAGCAAACAGTTTTTCTCCGTGTTCCTACCAGAGTTGTCACGGTTGGGTGTTGGAAGATACAGAACATGAGAGCTTCCTGTACCTGTGGCCGTTATATGGAGCTGTCAGGTTCTAGCGGAACAAAAAGATGCACTATCACACTGTTAAAGGAGACAGCCCTTTATTTTCTTAGATTGAAAAGGTACTGCCTCACATAAAGCAAGGGCTCTAATCTGAGAGTAAAAAAAAAAAAAAATGTAAAACCCATCTCATCTCATAAATGCCATCTTGTAAATACCATGAGGTAACCATGACAACCTAAAGCCTTCCAGTGCCTTCGATCAATGAGAAAGGTTCCAGAATGAATTAGGAAAACACACCCCAAACCCTCAGAGAAGGAAGTAATGTGGTGGCAACTAAACACCTTCATTCAGCCATGAAGCCCAAGTCTCAGCTGCTCACACAAACTTTATGTTATGCAAATGATCACAAGAGGCATGGAGAAAAACATTTCTTAGATGAGGCCCATGTAAAAATTCAGAAATAAATTTCATTTAATTTGTACTCAAATCCTGTGAGATAGATGTTTTTAAACACCGAATTTTAAATACTCAGAGAAATGATGGGATTTTCCCAAAGACCAAAAGTTAGTAAAGCCCAGAAGTAGGATTCCAGGAGTCGATCTGAGTTAACATTCATGTTGTCGAATAAATCAGAAGCCTTCGGTAGGCTGGGCGAAGAACAGCATGATCATAGTGCATGTGGTCTTCCAAAAGACCTTTGACCCAGTCAGTGCCTCATAGGCCTGTGAGTAACGGTGACTCTTTGGTAAGACCTGACAGGAGAATCCCCTGGGCTCCTCTCGTCCCTGATAACTTGGGAAGAAGCAGAAGCTGTCACGGTTGGATCTTGAATCTACACAAAGTCCCGGATGCCAAAGGCCTAGTCCTCACTGCCACTGGGAGGCCGTAGGGTCCCGCGGAAGAAAGGGAGGTCACAGGGGCACAGCCCTAAAGGAGGCTGTGGGACTCTCTTCACTTCCTGCTTGCTCTGCTTTCCTAAGCCATGGGCTCAGTGGTTCCCTCTACCCTGTGCTTCCCTTTGCCACAGAACCAAAGCACAAGGGCCAAGTGGCTGTGGACTGAAGCCTTCAACGTTGTCTCCTGACAGAATCCCGGAGTATAGGTGAACTGGCTTTGTCCCTATCTAACCGGCCTCCATTTTCTTTTCCTTCTTAGTTCTATGTGACATTCATTAATGTTGCCTTTCCAAGTTATAGCAAATAATTTACAACCAATTTAAAAGCTCTTGTGCCTCAGGCCTTTCCCTCAGTATGCCTGTGTATGCTTTAAATGTAGGAAATGTGCACTATAATGCTGTTTCTCCCAGGCTTTCCACCCCATCACAGGCTGAGCAAGTAACAAAACCTTGTGACAGTCTGCAAATTAACTTGGGAATAACAAATTGCCTCTTTATAACCCTTTGCAAGAGTTTTTTTTTTTTTTTTTTTTTTTTTTTTTTTTTTTTTTACTCAAATTAAGGCAATCAATATCGTTTCCTGATAAGCGAGATTTTTGAAGCAAACAAGCTTTATGAAATAAATGACACTTATATATGCATGTATGTGCATGCATGTATGTGTATATGTATATACATGTATGTGTGCATATGCATAGGTATGTTTACACATGTATATGTACCTATATGTGTCCATATGTGTATGAGAGAGAGAACAAGTTTATAAAATTATCACAGTTTAATAAAACTGAAATTGATGACCCTATATGAAGAATTATAAAATAATGGCTTAGATTTAAACCAAGAAAAATATAATTTAATGTCATATTTCTTGCTTTTTCTACTACTTGGTGGCCAAATTGTAGTCACTCTTACCTTAAACTTCCCATCATTGGAGAAAATGCTAACCCACTTGTTGTCATAATCTGCAATGATGATGTCCCCACTGGGGTGCACCGCTACCCCCGTGGGCCGCTGGAGCTGTCCGGGTGATCGTCCTCGGATGCCGAAACGACTTTTGAACTGTCCATCATTGGAAAAGATCTGTACAACAAATGTACATCCATTAGAACCTGAACTAACACAGAAATCACGGGGGGAGGAGAGGCATTTGTGAAATGCACTACAGATCAGAATCTGGCAATGCTGCTTAAGAAGTCTCCCCCAACACACACACAACCACACACACACACACACACACGACAGGAGTCTACATACTTATCTTGTTCCTTCCCCATACTATTTATCTTGAGTCTAAAGTAAAGAAACACACCCTATCTCCAGTCAATACAGTCAAAGGGACACATGTAGGGCTATACCTGCACACACTGGTTGTTACTATCTGCAATTAATATCTTTCCACTTGTAGATGCAGCCACACCCTGCAGGTTTGTAAATTCTCCTTTGTTTCTTCCTTTGGTACCTAAGAGTAAATGAGAAAAGCATAGAAATTAGGTTATAGAGAATAAGATTAGCAAAAGCATTATCCAAGCTTCTGTAAGTAGCATGAAAAAACACTGTCTTTTCTCTTTTCCATGGTAGGGATGGACGCATAGCTGTGTATATGCGCAGTAGGTGTTTACTGAGATACAGCAGTGCAGCCTCTGCATTGAGATGTATATGGGGGGGTTAGGGATATAGTGGCTTCCCTTATGACTTAATCCATGAACTACTGGCCTTCTCTTTCAGGCCAATAAAGTCTTTGCAAAAATCATTCTTAGGCAAATGTTATTTTTTTTCCCTAATCAATCTGTAGCTGCATATTAACACAGTTAAAATATATTCAGCTTTCACAAAGAAATAATTAAAATATTCCAACTTTTGAGCTACAAGAGAGGGGTGTGTTTAAAAGTTTTGGCAAAATCTCACTCTTACTCTGTAGCTCTCAAAGGAAGTCTGGGCATCCGACTTTCAGAGCACACAAGGCACCCTGATGTCATGAACCAAAGACATGGTTCTCCCATGCTGGATCCATGTCTGCATGCTTTTCTAAGGCTCTGGACTTCTATATTTCTGATATCTCACGTGTGTGTGTGTGTGTGTGTGTGTGTGTGTGTATGTGTGCGCTGTGTGTGTGTGTGTGTATGTGTGCGCTGTGTGTGTGTGTGTGTGTGTGTGTGTGTGTGTATGTGTGCGCGCGTGCGCGCTCGTGTGTTAACAGAGTCTTACTATGTGTGGTCTGACTGGCCTTGAGCTCTTGCCTGAGTCTCCCTAGCGCTGTACTTAAGGTCAAACTTAACACTGCACTCTGCACTCTGATTACAAGGAAAAGGGAGAGAGAGGGGGAACAGAGAAGTAAAAGCGTGGCACCTGCATGGTAACAGCTACATCTTTATTTTTAAACAATTGGATAACTTATTTCAATAGGACTCTGAGTATTAATGGACGGAAACAGGCAAACTGTCTAAGCATGACCTAGAAAGAAGCTTAAAATGTATTTCCTAAAGAGAAAAATAAATTATAATTTAATTTATGCTAAAAGAGCAACGTAATAGTTTTTAGCAGTCTCCAGATGTCAGCTGAAGGGAACAAATCAACAACAGAACTGCTGCGCTGGGCGGGTCCATTTTGGATTCGCTGCTCTCCACCAGATCATTGACCATCATTGTTCCAAAGTCAGGGCCCTCTCAGGTTTACTTGTTCTTCTGTGTCGAATGTCTCCAAGCACGAGAGAGAAAAACCTCAGATCCCCAAAGAGACAGTCCTGCATCTTGAAGGAAACTCCTGTCTCATTAAATGTATCACTTGGTCCACAGGATCATGGCAAGAGGCATGAATGCAAAATGAGTGTGTGGAAGCAAGGCATTGTGGTACCCAAATGGAGCCCAGGGAAGCTGCTTGAGCCCAAGGGTTCAAAGCTAGCCTGGACAACAATTGTGAGAGCCAGGCTCACAACAAATAAAAAGACAAGTAAAATAAATAAAAAGATAAAGAAGATGAGTTGATATCTGGTCATAGAGATGAGAAAGGTGCGGCTGGCCCTTTAAAGAGGCATACACTAGTGTGGTTTGTTTGGGGTCTCTACTGCTGATGTCTGAATAACTGGACACAGGAAGAGCAAAACTGAGGACCAGGAAAAGAAAGGATTCTACATTGTTCATTTTACAAACATCTTTTTTACAGGTGGTAAGGCCAGAGCTTCTAAGAAAATAAAAAAACCAAAACCCCTGGCTTTTCAAAAATACACCTGTAATCCAATCACACCAGAGAGGGGGGTGAAGAAGGGGAATGGCTTGGGACAAATAGTCCCTGTCTGAAAATAAATAAATAAAACTTAAAAATGATAAACAAAAGTATGACATTATCAGAAGGAGGTAGCAGGACCAACTTGAAAGCAAGAGTCTTAGGGCCCATGGCTGAGATGTCTCAGCAGAACATCAGGTCAATCCCACCAGCCTGGCAACTGTGATTCAACCCCTGCGAGCACATAAAGGTGAAAGAGAGAATGCATGCACGCATGCACACACGCATGTACGCACTCACATGCGTGTTTTCCTACACACACACAATAGCATGTGTCACCACACACACTAATAATAAATACATTTTTTTTAAAAGAGCAAGAACCTTATAAAAACTGGGGTTGGAACAGAAACCAAAGAAATGACCTTAAAGAAACCCCAGTGATGTAGATCTTGTTGTGTTTCAGACCCCAGGACAAAAGCTAAGGTGCATATTTAGCGTACCAATGTGGACCTGGCCTCCAGGTTCCCCCAGCATCCCTCAGTCTCTGTTACAGTGCATACCCCGCCCTCTACCCTGAATTTTCCAGCCAAGAGGCTGGGCTGCCCCACCCCCAGAAGCTCCTCCCTATATAATCCAGACATTTAGGTCTCTCTTCTCTCTTCTGTCTCTCATAGAGTGCTCTCTCTCTTTCTCTTCCCCTTCCCCTGTGTCTCCCTCCTCATGGCAATTTTCCTGGCCTCCTTCTTGGGACCAGTGAATGTGCCTGTGAGTGGGCTTCCCAATAAACCTGCCTTTAGATACTTTAATCAGGTTTGGATTGGCTCATTTCACTGGCAAAGAAATAACTTATCAGATCCTTGCATCTGTGAAACTGGCACTGTCCCGATAGTCATAGGGTGGCTGCTGACAAACAGCAGAGGAAAGGCAGCTGGGAGACACCTGAGGAGAGCAAAGGAACACTGATCTGCTGTCCTTGAGGGACAGGCAGGGACAGACATTGCCTGTGGTTCTTCTTCATTTAACCTTTGGCTAAGGACAAAGGCCATTGTGTCTCTAGAAAACTCAGTGTGAAACAGGATATAGAAAAAGAAATGGTATTAGCAAAAAGATTCCATTTGCTTTCTAGAATATACAGCTGGTGCTGGAAGAAAGAAAATAGAGGCGCCCAAAACACCAACATGTTTTTGTACCATACAGAAATAAGGCCACGAGTCTGAGCATCAGCAGAAATGGCAAAGAACCGCACTGGGGCAGGAAGACATTCAGTCAAACTCTACGTTAATCCGATCAGAATCCAGGGCAGGAAGTTCTTTGCTTTTGCAATGAATGAGGGCGTTCTTGGAAGCTGCCAACATTGGGTCACCAGAGCAGTGGGACAAAGCTCACTGCTGAAAGAGGTTCTGCTGTGCATCTGGCCATCGAGGTGCCATCAGCCTCTATCTGTTGGCCCATTTGTAAATAAGACCTCAGGATGGGAGGGACATCAGTCAGCCACACTGCCCGGTTTTAAAACAGGCTAGATAAAACAGGCATAGCTCAGCAAGGCCACTCAGCAGGTAAAAAAACAAAAAAACAAAAAACCTTTACCATTCAAGTACTTGCAAGCTTGAGTTCCTGTCCCAAATCCCCCATAGAGGAAAGAGAACTGTCTCCCAAAGTTGTCCCTGACATTCACATGAACGCCTGCACTCACACAGACACAAATAACACACACGCGCGCACACACACACACACACACACACACCACAGACACACACCACCAAAGACAACAAACTGCCAATTAGTAGTGAAATCTCCTTCGCCACCTACCTCCTCCTCCTCTCCCAACCCTCTCTCTCTTTTCAAGAGCTAAAGACCACACCTCCCCTTGTGCATGCCTGCACTGGACCAGGCCCTCATTCCTAGGAGCACCTTTTGTCTTGTCAGAGATTCCCACTGTTTCTTTCTCCTGAACCCTGTTTGCATCCGTTTATCTTGAAAGACAATTGATGCTAATGACTTTTTCCTGGCAATTGAAATAGATGCTGCTTAACACCGCAAGACAATGTGGATAGAGACAATGTGGATAGACCGTTCAAGTGTTTGTAAGGCAGCTTATCATGAAAATGAAGTAGGGATCCTAGAAGTTGGAAGTTATTTGGGCCCAAGCTTTACCTTCCCAGCTCCTTAGGAAATCTATTTGGTCTACAGACAAGTCTCTCCTGTCTCTACAGTATTCTAAGTGAGTGGTGAGGCTGGAGATGTGTCTTGGCCTTAGAGCACTTTCCTAGCTTGTCCAAGACCTCGGGTTCAATCCTTAGCTACACAGCTTGTATACACACACGTGCAAGCATATATATGTACACAGAATATTGAAAAGTTGTAATGAAGATAAAGTCTTACATAACACTTATGTAAAACAATACATATATTAACAGTACTTATCAAATCACTTCCTATTTTCATCTAAAAGATCCATTTCACAATTACTTGTGTTGGCTACTAACTGATTGACAGAATTTAAGGGAGCTATAAGTATTAGTAATAATTTCTAATGGTAATTAAACTATTAGAATGGTAGTGGAGGTGCACTCATTTAATCCCAGCACTCAGAAGACCCAGGCAGGCAAATCTCTGAGTTGGAGGCCAGCCTGGTCTACAGAGGGAGTTCCAGGATAGCCAGGGTTACAGAGTAGTAACTCTTGTCTTGAAAAGAAAAAAAAGAAAAAAAAAAGAAAAGAAAAGAAAAACAGAAAAAGACAGAAAGGAAGAGAGAGAGAGAGAGAGAGAGAGAGAAGGGAGGGGAGAGGGGAGGGGAGAGAGGAGGGGAGGGAGAGAGGAGGGGAGGGGAGGAAGGGAAAAGGGAAGGGAAGGGAAAGAAGAAAGGAAAGGAAAGAAAAGGAAAGGAAAGGAAAGGAAAGGAAAGGAAAGGAAAGGAAAGGAAAGGAAAGGAAAGGAAAGGAAAGGAAAGGAAAGATAATTACACCATTTTTTTCTCAGATGGTAAACTAGCCTATGAATCACAAGAGGAATTTTCAAACCCACAGCTTCTGAACCCTACTCCCCATGACAACTTCCAAATGTCCAGGAGGTGAACCCCAAAGCTGAATCCAGAAGACCAACAATGTGTATCTCCTCTGACTGCCCTCCCCAACTTAGTATACAAGGAGCTTTGAGTGAAAGAATCTACCCAGATATGACTGAGGCGAGCACATCTCTAGTGCAGGATGATGATCCAGGCAGGTGCTTAATGAGCACTCGGTAAGCGAGTGCACGGGTGAGTCAGTAAGGACTGGCGGAAAATTCTAACTCGCGTTGCATGTTGCATCGTGAGAAAGTGAAATGTTCAGCAATATGCGCAGCACTTATAAATTCTCTCTCACGAGCCATCAGGATGAATATCATGTCCATTGTGCAGTTGAGGAGACTGAAGCTGATCACATTAGAGACAGGAGAAAGAACAAAGCACTAGTCATATTAGAGACAGGAGAAAGAACAAAATTGCATTTTTTCAATATATACACACCTTTTTTCTTTTCTTTTCTTTTTTTCCAGTTCCAGTGTTATACTCCTTAATCACATCACTCAAGAGGCAGACACATGTGTCGCATCTTTGAGTTCCAGGCCAAACTGGTCTACAGTAAGTTTAAGGACTGTCAGGGCAGGCTGGAGAGATTACTCAGTGGTTAAGAGCACTGACTGCTCTTCCAGAGGTCCTAAGTTCAGTTCCCAGCAACCACATGGTGGCTCACAACCATCTGTAATGGGATCCAATGCCTTCATCTGGTGTGTCTTAAAATAGCTACAGTGTACTCATATACATAAAATAAATATTTTTTTTTTAAAAAAAAGGACCTTCAGGACTACACAATGAGGCCCCTGTCTAAAAATAATAGTCATCATCTTTGTCATCATTATTGTCATCATCATCATCTTTATAGCCTTCAATCACCCTAAGTAGAGTCGCCCTTCCAACTGACAAGCAGTCTCAGTGTGGTCATTCACCATACATACTCACAGGGCTCCCAAGTTCCCTGTTCCCACTGCCCTCGTGGACCAAATAGGCCGATGATCCACAAGAGCGGGGAGACCCACACAAGAGTGCAAGTGCCACGGAGGCCAAAAGAGGTCCCTGAAGCCGGAATTACAAGCAGTTCTGAGCCATGAGTACTGGGAACATAACTCCAGTCCTCTGCAACAGCTGCCATCTCTCCAGCTCCATTATGTTTTAGACTTTAACTTGGCAGCTTTCTTTGGGCTCACTTGGATCACACTGCCTCTTAAAATCCTTAAAGTCCACTCCTGTCAATCACACTAACTTTAACTGTTTAACTGTATCCCTACCTACACCATAAGCTCCCTGCATGAGTAACGTTTGTAACATCTGTAACATCTGCCCTGTTCCCTTGCCACACTTTATGGCACAGAGCTCAAGTTGGGAGGTAGAATGTCACCCAAAGGCCCTTGTATTGAAGGCTTGGTCCTCAGCCTACAGCACTTCTGGGGGTGTTTGTACCTTTAAGATGTTGGGTGTTGTACTGGCTGGTTTTGTGTGTCAACTTGACACACGCTGGAGTTACCACAGAGAAAGGAGCCTCCCTTGAGGAAATGCCTCCATGAGATTCAGCTGTAAGACATTTTCTCAATTAGTGATCAAAGGTGGGAGGACCCATTGTGGGTTTTGTCATCCCTGGGCTGGTAGTCCTGGGTTCTATGATAAAGCAGGCTGGGCAATCCAGGGGAAGCAAGCCAGTAAGCAGCACCCCTCCATGGCCTCTGCATCATGTTCCTGCCCTGTGTGAGTTCCTGTCCTGACCTCCTTTGGTGATGAACAGCAATGTGGAAGTGTAAGCTGAATAAATCCTTTCCTCCCCAACTTGCTTCTTGGTCATGATACTTTGTGCAGGAATACAAACCTTCACCTCACTAAGAAAGGTATCGTGGAAGGAAGTTAATTCATTAGTGGCACATCTTGACAAAGATATGGGGACTTCAGCCCTACTCTTCCTGACTTTGCTCCCTAAGTCACCATGAAGTGAGACAGTCACTTCATGTCCTCCACAACACAGGGTGCTGCCATACCGCAGGCCCCAAAGCAATGGAACCAACCAGCCGTTTACTAGAGTCTCCAAAACAGTGAGCCAAAATAAATCTTTTCTCTGTTTTAGTTAATATCTCAAAGGTTTGTTTAAAAAAAATAGGAAGAGAAACCTGATTAGCACACACAGTCAGTGCCTAGTGCTTAATACCACAGCGACTATAAACTGTATCTACTTCCACTTGAAGTGCAGGGAGAGTTCCCAAGGATAGGATTCTCAAGGACTTATTCAACATGACCTCCCTCATCTCAGAATTTAAGGAAAAAGGTAATTTACAGAGGTGAGGCAGTTTGTTTCTATGAACTTTGGAGCACATGCAACATGAAGTCTATTGTATTGTATTGTATTGTATTGTATTGTATTGTATTGTATTGTATTGTATTGTATTGTATTGTATTGTATTGTATTGTATTATATTGTATTGATTCTATTCTAGTCTATCCTATCCTATCCTATCCTATCCTATCCTATCCTATCCTATCCTATCCTATACACATTTTCTCTTCTACGTGCTGGTGAATTAATCCCAGTGTCTGAAGAGTATTCTGGGTTAGACTGCCTCTCCAGCCCCACACAACCATTTAAAATGACATTTTCTAGAGTACAGATGAGTACTTCATCCAATTTCCTACTAACTCATTTAGGTATGGGGAATAGATTACGTATTTTGAAACAATTCAACTGTGATCCTTTCCCTCCCTCCCACGTCTTCTATTTCCCCTTTGTTCAGTGATGCTCTCCATTGATGACTAAACCAGCTCACAACTCCTAGTCAGCAAACCCAGAAAGGAATTTCTGCATGGCCAGGAACTGTCACCAGCAAGAGCTCTGAGTTGCTTCTCTCAACCCATTCAGAATGATTGTCCAATGCAATCTTTGAGAGACACTGTAATTCACTTGCAGTGGGCATTCAATTAAATTGTCAGGCATGGGAGATACCACACCATCAACTTTGGAAAACCACAGAAGTTAAGGGGTGATTAAAAGTTGTAGCGTTCAGTTCTTTAAGTCTATATTCCTTCCGTGGTAAGGATAATTGCACGTTGCCATGATGGTATGTCATTAGGAGTAGGGCTGGGGGGTTTGGGAGAGGGAGCTCTGATCTGTGGTATTTACTTACTTCCAAAGTTTAAATAATTCTTACTGATTTCAAGTTAATATCATGGTGCCATTGAATAAGCTAGCAGTAGCTGTCTCCAGCACACCTAACATTATATATAGCAACAGGTATATTATCAGCAGAATAATCAGAACTGTATTATATCCACTACAGATCTTCAGTAAGATGACACACAGCACAGTGGCTATCTCAGAAAATGTCTACACCCTTCCCCTGATTCCAATCGTCATCTAGAATTCCTTTAATTTGTGTGTGTTTGGTTGGTTCTTTTATGGGGGGTAGGTGCAGGGTTCAGGACATTTTCTCACCATGTAGCCCTGGCTGTCCTGAAACTCACTATGTAGACCAGGCTGGCTTTGAACTCCGAGATCTCTGCCTGCCTTTGCCTCCAGAGTTCTGGAATTAAAGGCGTGTGCCGCCACACCCAGCTTTAACTTTTAGCATGCACCTTTAAATGTTATCATTTTAATTGTTTGCACGTTTAAATTTTAACATTTCCTTAAGGTTCATGATTAAAGTTATGTTCCAGGGATTAAACACAGGCCATCAGAAAGGGGGAATACATGCCTTTACCCACTGAGCCACCTCACTGGCCCAAAAGAGGATACTTAAATTCTGTAGCTCATGACTTGATGCTGCACCATCTGAGTATGGCTGGGGATGACAAATGGTACCATGGCATTGACATCACTCTTGACCTGAAGGAATTTACAGTCTTACTGGGTGGTGAGACCTCAGCATAAATAACAATAGTAATCGCTGTGGATTCAGGCTTCGGGGTGGTCAAGTGTGAGGATGCAGAGGGTGTTTGAGCAGCAGTGGGCTCCCACCCGATGTGTCCAATCACATCACTTTTTATTCTTCAGACCTTTACTCAGTCAGCACGACATGTGCATGACATGAGGCCATCCAGTCATCTCTCTTCACCTGTCCTTTGCTTTCAGATCTCTCTGCCTGCTAATTGCATCTGTTGACTTGAGGAAGTCCTATTAAGTTCTGGCTTAACGTCCTTATTATTGTGGCTTTTCATCACTCTCCCTCAGTAGTTGACCAAGTTGCTCATCTATCTGCCATACAAGCCTATAAGCTCTTCTAGGAAGGAGATCATACCTCTGTCATCTCTATAATATATCCATTATCTAGCACATGCCTGTTGGGGTCAGGTGCTCAAAAAACATTTTTTGAGCTTCGTTATTGTATCATGAATGCTGACTTTTACTAGAGTCTGGATTAGGACATGAAGTTAAAGAATTAAGACAACAACAACAAAAGTCTTAGGGATATTTTAAGCCAATAGTTTAAAAGATCTGAATAATGAACACCATGAAACATTTATGAAATGAACTTAAGGAGCCATTAATAAGTGGAAAATAGTCTGTGTTCACGGATTGGAAGAGTACATAGTAGAAAGATGTCCATACTACTTAAAGTAATCTACAAATTCAATGCAATGCTCACCAAAATCCCAATGACATTTTTTTTCAAAGAAGTAGAAAAAGCAATGCTAAAATTCATGTCTAACCACAGAAACCTCCAAAAAAGCTAAAGCAATTCTGAGGGAAAAGAGCAAAGCTAGAGACATTATATTCTCTGATTTCAACATCTGCTTCAAAGCTATTCCTGACAAAAACAGCATAAAAAGGACACACATTAGTGGAATACAAGACCCGGAGATCATGATGGCACCTGTAATTCCAGCATTTGGCAGTCCAAGGCAGGGAATATAGAATTTAAGGGGAGTCTGGGCTACAAAGTGTGCATAGTGAGATTGTCTCAGAAACAGACAAAAACTCAACAGACCACAAAGAGAATAAGAATACCCAGAAATAAAGCCACACGTTTATGGTTAATTGATCTGTGACAAAGAGGAGGGAGACAATGGGGACAGGAGAGTCTCTACAATAAATGGTGTTGGGAAATCCAGATGTTGACATGAAGATTACTAGAGGCTGACCTCATATCAAAGACAAAGGGCAATCCACACTGGATTAAAGCCTGGAAGCCTAGGACCTGAAGCTGCAAACCCTGCAGGAGGAAGCACGGGAGAGGAACTCATTACACTGGTGTGAGCAATGGCTTTTAGGTCTGAGCCTAACAGCACCCTTGACAAAGCCAAACAGAAGGGAAGAAAATCCACGCCAGCCATGCAGCTACTAAAGCATTGATATCCAAGATGCATAAGGAGCTAAAATAATTTCATAAACTTTTTTTTGTTGTTTTTTTATTAGTCTCTTCACTCGTGTGATAGTTTTGTTTATTAAACAGAAATTTCTTAGCTTAATGTTTTTGCTTTTGTTGCCAAGTTGTGGTACTCATAAAAAGAAATTAAGAAGAATCATTGCTTTTGTAACCTTGAGCCTGAGCTCCTTCTGCCTCAGATCTCAAATGCTGGAATTATATTGGTACAGCAGTGCGGCTGGGCTCAGGCTCCAACCAATCAATGGTGAGAAGACAACCTGGGGCCAATGAGGTGCACAGCAGGTAAAGACTGATTTAGTGGTCTGTTTGGTGGTCAGAGCTCTTAGAGAGGAAGGAGAGAGCCAACCCTGAAGTTGTCCTCCGACCCCCACATACATGCTGAGGCACTTGTACCCCAATAATAGTAATAATAATAATAAATTTAAATGTGATTTAAACATGGGCAAATGATCTAAATAGACATTTCTTAAAAGACATACAGGTGGCCAATAATAATAAAAGAGGTCAACATTACTAACAACCAGGAGAATGCCAATTCAAACCAACCAACCATCAAAAAGACAAGATAAATGTTGACAGGGATGTGAATAAAGGGAGCCTCATCATTGCTGAGGTGAAGGTACACTTGTAGCCATTATGTAAACAGTAGGAAGGCTCCTCACATAATTAAAAATGGTACTAACATATAGTTCATGACTACTACTAGGATTCCCCCCAAAATGAAATTGATTCTCGGGACCCTATCATTGTGACAACATGGAAGAATCTAAAGGACAACTTTGCATTTTATGGACATGGAAGCTGAGGCTGAAGGAAGCAGAACGCTAGGCCCAAGGCTCAAATGGAAGACCTGGAGCAGCAGGATCCGTCCTGCGTCTGTCTGAACTTGTCCCCTGGAACCATTCTACACAGGTGACCAGCAGGATCCAGTCCTGCGTCTGTCCTAGCTTGTCCCCTGGAATCATTCTACACAGGTGACCAAGAAAGTCATGCTCCGAATGGACAAGTTAACGTGTCATTCCACAGTCTTTACCGGGATTCAGCCTTGAGAACTAACAGGGCAACTCGGCTCACAATGTTCCAAGGAGCCAAGGAGCCGGAGTTGCCCCAGGCAGTCTGAGGAGAATAGATGGTGAGAAAAGATGGCCAGCATGGTCTCCTACTCCTTCCCTCCCCGAGCGCACATGCAGTTCTGCAGATTCCTAGTTTCTGAAGTTCTGTGGTAGAAAAGTCTATTTCCTTTCTAGGTGTGTCAGTTAACAAACTGTGCAGTAGCACTCTCAGGCCCAGTGATGTAGACACAGGAGGGAGTAGGGGAGGCAGGCTGCGGGTAAAGACAGAACGAGGAGAACGAGGCAGGCTGCAGGTCCTTTCTGAAACAAAATGCAAGCTTTGCTTTTCCTTAAGAATGTCTGAATGCCCTTTTTTTTTTTTTTTTTTTTTTTTTTTTTTTTTTTTTTTTTGGTTTACTTTTAGGTCGCTTCCTCTTGGGAAGCCAAGCAGTGAAAACAAACATAGGTAAAAAGCGCCAGGTAATAAATCAGAGGGAGGGGCAACCACATTCCGGTCTCTGAGCCCAGGCTACACCTCTGGGCTTCATCCCCAGCCCCGCCCAAACCCATTTCCTTCTCCACCCAGAGGTCTTAGGCACTGTTTTCCAGCTCTGCACAGCTGGCTGACCACACAGCTTGCCCTGTGGACTGACCCCCACAGATCTCCCACTCCTTGCAGGAGTGGAGGCAGAGAGGTATCTGAATTCCGTTTGTGGGACTGCCACCGCCCAAGCCCCACAGATTTCACAGAAATACAAGAATTTGCCAGACGCAAGGCTCTTTGCATTTGGGTTAGACAGGAGTCCTCCAAAGACACACCCACCAAAGTGAGAATCTTTTTTAAAAAATTGTCGTTGTACTGTTGGTTTTTCTCCCGCCCCTGCCCCCCCCCCTTCTTGTTTCAGCTTCTCACTGGCTGCATTTATCAGGAAAAGGGGGGAGGGGAGGAGGAAAGAAAGGAGGAAACGGAAGAAGAAACATTTGGGAAGAGCCTACAGAAACTAGCCCAACAAAATAACCAGAAGCTCCCCACCTGCTCGTAAATGCAGGATTCCGATTGGCAGGAGCGCTTGCCAGGTAGCCCCTTAGCCACCGAGTCAGGGGACAGCGCCCACTCCTTACCGACTCGGAAGATCAGGTCGTCCTCGATGGGGTTCTCTTTTCGCTTGCCGGTGCTGTACATGCTGGCAGGTCTCTTCACAGCCTTCTGCTTGACGTGCCCGCTCCCCGGGGACTTGACTCGTCGCTTCACGCCCTCGGTGGTGGGGGACACGTCGGCAGAGCGGATGACCTTGAGCTTAAACGGGCTGCCTCGGATATGCTGGTCGTAGAGCCTGAGGGACAGGGTGAAGTCCCCCTCCTTCTGCACAGTATACAAGAACTCGTAGGTGCCGTTCTTGTTGTCCAGGATCTCTCCGTCGGCCACGCTGCCGTCCGGGGTGCTGAGCTCAGCGGTGAGGTATGCGTTGCCTGTCTTGCACAGCTCTCCGTCTTTGTCCTTGGTGGTTATAGTAACGGACATGGGCTGCCCGATGATGGTCTGCCGCAGCCCCTCCCCCGTGGCCACCGTCTCAGAGGCGACCGCGTTAGTGGTGAGGATGGTCCCCAGGTTGTGGATAGACTTCTTCAGTCCCTCCGTTTCCACGATAAAATCCAGCTGGTCGTTCTCGCGCGGGTGCAGTGGGAAGTCCTGGTCCGCCAGTTCGTTCAGCTTCTCGCTCATCTGCTTCTTCACCAGCAGCACCTCCGTCTCCGTGCCATGGTTGAGGGCCTGAGCCGTGAAGTTGCTGCAGCTCTTAATGCTTTCCTGGCCTTGGAGCAGGGTATCCAGCTGCGACTGCAGCACCTGCCGGGGACACAGAGGCAACGAGCGCTTCCTACAGGACACCGTGCAGCCTGCAGGACACTTGGCTAGGAGCTGGGGCAGAGCCCTCCTCCCAAAAGAACCAACCTCTACGCCCGCCCACTCAGGTGGCTCGGAACCATCTGCATTCCATTTAACCCAGTGAACCCATGCAGAACGCTAAGTTGCATTTCCAGTATCATCTGGAGATTTCCCTTCCGCCTCACCCTGCCTCTCACCCACACGTGCATTTCTTAGGTCATCTGTTTACCTGGGGCTAAGAGAAGAAAGGACGCTACCAACAGCAAACAAATTGTCTGCTTGATGCGAATTAGTCATTACCCAGTGGCCTTTCCCTAGCGTTTAGAGCTGCCAGTCACGACCTCAGGGAACAAAACCCAACCATTTGAGAAGTCTCTACACCTGAATACCCGAAGCTCTCCACCCTGGCTTGGTGAACAGACTTGCAGAGCCAAACAAAGGCGGCAGTCAGGTTCGCTTTGAAGTTGAGGAACAGGTTGGTGTGGGTGAGAGAGAGAGCAGTGAAGAGGCTCCTCCACCCTATAATTAAGGAAGGAAAACATTCCAGGCGACCTTAAGCCCTGAAAGCATTTCTATATGCAACCTCTCCTTAGGGAGAACTATAAGTTGCGACAGAAAGTTCACGGAATCCGAGTTTGGTTGAATATCTACTAAATGTAAAGGGCACTGTTGGTCCCCAGGAAGTACAGTGGTGTAGGTCCATTCCTGCTACCGCCACTGTTAGAACGCAGTAAGCAGGCGCTGGGAGTGCAGTCACCCCCACTCCCCCCCCCCCCAAGAAGCCTGCAGGACTGCAGAGCCTTACTTTGTGTTTGAGACCATAGTTGACCTCCAACTCCATGAGCAGCACGCTCTTGCGAACATTTAAAGTCTTCTGCAGCTCATCAAAGGTGGAGTGGATGTCATCCACAATGCTGGCCTTTTGGTTGGTTAACTGATGGATGATTTCTGAGATGAACTGAAGAGCAGAATCTATTTCTGGGAGTCTGAGAGACAGGAGAGTTGTTAGTGGTCATTATTTAACTTCTACCTAGGAATACTCCAAAGCCTGCCTATACCTTCAGTCTCTAAATGCAAGCGCTTTTTACTATGCTGCTTGCATCACCTTTAAAAGGAAACATGAAGGAACAAGTGAGTCCTTCAGGGTCACCTCTATTTAAATCTCCCTTCAACCATCTGGGTTAACTATTGATGGTGCAAAGGTCTTGGCGGAACGGTTATGGCCAGATAGTCCTTGTAGCAGAGGATGCCCTGTGCATATAGGATGCTTAACAGAGTTCCCTCCTCTACTCCACATCTATAGCATATTCCTACACTGTTGCTAAGACACCTAAAATGGGTTTAGGTATCACCAAATGTGTGTGTGTGTGTACAGAATTGCCCATGGTAGAGAACCGCTATATTCTAAGTGTCTAGCTATATCTTTTTTTTTTTCTTCCAACAACATAAACTTTGAAGAATTCAGAGTACCTGGAGAACTCTTGTAAGTTTTCAAGTTCCTTCAGGTAACATTGAACAACTATGCTTTTCTCCCTAGGACTGTTGACAGTAGGACTATTGGCTATTTTGTTTTACAGCAGGTTGTTAACCTCCTTTTTAGTTTCTCTCATATAGGACATGACTACTATATTCATTTGTGTCCATACCAAAAGGGGAAAAAACAAAAACCAACCCTCAAGACAAACAGAGGAGGAAATTTGAGCAACCGCTGCTCAGCACCATTGTGCAGGGCTCAGGCTGAGAGTAGCTGTCCCAGCTACCACCACAGGCAGAGAAGTATGTCAGCAGCTCTGATTTCAGGCAGGAATTTCTGGGATCACATGATCAAGAAGAACATAGGATTTAGTTATGCATACAGGCTAGCATGACCGTAGCTACCATCTCAGAGACGCTGGATGTCAGGCCAGGCCTCCCATGGGATGGGGAGTCTGGAGGGGCACGGTACCTTTTGTTGACTGCGTCCAGCTGGACCTGGAGCGAGGCCTTGTGCTGCTCCACCACATCCTTCAGCGGGACTGTGGGGTGCTCCGCGTGCTCCCCCTCCGTGCACTCCCGACACATGGCGGTCTCACAGGACTGGCAGTAAAATTCCATCACCTGTGGGTAACACAGAGAGCTTACCCTGCAGGAAGCACATATGCATTCTCCCATCACACCCGGTCACTAAAGCTGCTGTGGTTACAGTGCCCAAATGTTGATATGGCAGGCCTCAAACAGGTGCATGCGACACCAAAAGCCACTGCTATGGCTCTCAAGCACTTTGGTCTCTGAACCTCTCTAAGCTCTTTTAAAAAGTGCTGAGAACTTCAAAAGGGCTCTCTGAGCCAGGCATGGTGGGGGAAGTCGTTAGTCCCAGGAGGCAAAGGAAGATGGAGTTTAGTAAGTGCCTGGCCGACCCGGTCTACATAGCAAGTTTCAAGGCAGTCACAGCTACACAGTGAGACCCTGTCTCAAAAAAAAGTACTTTTGCATATGTGGATGCTTTCTATAGATATTTGTCATATTAAAAATGAAACAAAACATTATTAATGTAATGTAATGAAAAAGTAATTGTGAAGCCACTTAAATACGAGTGGTGAGTAATGTGATTTGTTACTTAAGATGAAAATGTTGGAACTTGGCATTGCTCTCCATCTCAATGCATCTCTGCAGTGTTCCACTGGACAGAAGGCAGCTGGATTCTCCTCGCTGCTTCTGCATTCATCCTGTCATGATAGAATGTATCAGACAGACCCTGGAATGCTCCACTGCATACACTTGGGAGAGTGGAAACAAACGCTGCCTTTCTATTGTTGTGCTAAGACTGCAGTATTCACCTTGTGGATCTCCACCCCACCCCCGCCCCAGGTCTGTGGACAAGGGGGTGGGGGTGGGGGTGGGGCTCTCCTGAACTTCATTTAAAACTGCCACTGCTTGAACAAAGATGCACTCCGCTGTTCTCATCCTGGCTCCATCTCACATTTACCTGAATGGCCATAGGCAAATGACCTAACTCTACTGAGTCTCAACTTCCACCTCTGTCAAGCAGAGAAGGATGGTAGTATCCATGACAGTAACAGGCTCCACTGGGCTGCTGTGCAGACTGAATTAATACACACAAGAACTTGAGGATGCTCGGTACCAGCTCAGAATAGTTCCCAGTTAGTAGCTGCTGTGGTGATGACAATGACATCATCTGGTTGTCCTTAATGTGAAATTAAGCCACTTATCCTACTAAGGATGGACACTTAGTAACAATGTAACACAAAGCCTGTTTTGAATTCTCATAAGACTTTTGAGGGAGAGCTTTATGTGGCGTTTTCAGTCATGCACATACCAAAAAGGGCGTGCATCCTGACCCAGCTTGACCAATGATGGGTTTTTCACAGTGCCACTGAAACCAACAAGGTCCTGACAAGTACTCAACACTTCGGGGTCTGGGGTTGTGGAATCACAGGATGTCCTTACTTATGGTTCTAGAGTTTCGTGTCATGACAACCCAAAGGACTCCTTCCTTATTCCTCTCACTGTTTGCGATAGTATTTTCTGGAGCTGGTTGTATTTTGGAAACAATCTTTCTGAGTGACCCAGGTTCAGATAAAAGTCCTTCAAAACATTTCCACAATAATCTCAGACTTCATGCACCATTGTACTTTGATGCAGAACCATAGTAAATTACAGGAATGTGTATTTCATTTTAATTTTTTGTCATATAAAATGACCTTTGAGGACCGACTACACCTGGGCCATAAATTGGAAATGCCACCCTTGTTTTTTGGAGATCGGGATCAATTCATTTTTAAAAGCTTTGTCACATAGGAAGATCTGTTAGGCTTGGACCATAAATTGGAAATTTCCTTTCTTTCTCTCCCACCCCCCTTTTTTAGGAGCAGGGATGGGGCTCGAACCCAGGGCTTTGTGTATGGTAGGCAGATGTTGAACCACTGAGTATCATTGTAGCCCAAAGTTTTCTCCGTCCATCTCCTGTTCAAAATATCTCCTCGAGCTCTACTAAATTGTATGTTAATAGCAAACTCAAAAGGAAATTTGAACCTTCCAAGGGAAGACTGAATGTTTGCTTTTTATTTAAAATACATGTGATTCAGTCCAGTTCACCACGCAGAAACTACTAGATAAGGTGTGAGCTAAGGGGTCCTCTCAGTCGATCTTCCTTTCTCTGGTTGGAGCTGCACTTCAGATTGTTTATAGTTCTTTAACATATTCTTTGCTTCCACCAGTCAGGAAACAGGAGGACCTAAAACTAATGCAATGTTCTGCTAAATTTTCTACCGTAAAGTTTCTAGAAATTACTTTTGGAAATGCAAATATTAGGTGACAATATATGAGCCGTGTATCACAAATGTTTTATTTATTTAAAAAAATCAGTAATTTAAAAGGACTCTTGCCTTTCAAAGAGCTGGTGAAAGGAATTATTTTTAAAAAATTCCAATAAATTCTGTAAACTTTTTTTTTAAAAAAATGTCTTCCCCAGAATCCATGGAGAACGATTTTGGAAGGGCTGAAGATCCTCCCAGTGGTCCTTGGGGCACTACCCTGTGAGGGCTGAGGCTCTTTTCACTTCTTGCCTTCAGCAGGTGGTTCATGGTACCAGAACTTTTCATTTATGGATCATACATAACAAATATTTCACCTTCATAATAAATACTCAGGAAATCCCACCAGTGCAGGAAATCACCGTGTGGAGGAGTCAGGAATGGAATGTGAAGGCTTCCTCCCTCAGGTTCTGCAGGGTGTGGGGACTAATGCGAGTATCTGGGCTGGAGAGTGTGACACACTAACAGTGCTCAGCCAACCCACTGGCACATTTCCACTGTCAACCGAGGCTGCCTCCGTGTAGAATGGGTTAGGCAAGGCAACGCTTAGTTAGAAGTTTGAGTCTGTGCTGTCGTCAGAGATCTCAAACACGGTGCCATCTTACTGGTACTTGCTGGCCTGAGTTCGATTGCCCTTGGCAGTCTGAGGCGTGAGCTGATGTGGGGAGAAAGTTTTATGAAGAGAAAAGCCTGAAGTAAGACATGGACACTGACAATCTGAAATCTCATCAAGAGCAGAGCCCATCACTCTTGGGTTGCCAGCCCTCTTAACCTGTTCATTTCGCTTTATGTGTGTGAGCATTTTGCCAGGGCCTTGCAGAAGAGGATGCCACATCCTCTGGAACTAGATTTGCAGATGATTCAAAGCTGTCATTTGCATGCCTGAACCCGGATCCTTGGCAAAAGCAACCAGTGCTCCAACCATTGAGCCATCTGTCTCTCCAGCCCCTCTTCTTAATTTATGTTTTCAACAGTTGGTGGCAGGAAAATGGATTTACTGAATAAGAAGATCTCTGTCGTATCACTAGCTGATGACTAAGCTAACCTAATGGAACATAGTTTCAGTGGTCACACGTGACAAAAATTACAGCCTTTACAAAATTGGCCCAGAAAAGTCACTAAGTAAAAAGAAAAAGCCAGAGAGAGAGAGAAAGAGAGAATGAATAATGGAGAGAAACTATGAGTTGCAACAAAATTACCTTTCTCTCATTTACTTTTCTTTTTAAACATAGAATTTCACTATGTAGCACAGGCTCTCCTCAAACCATCTCCCTGAGATAGCCTCTCACATAGTTGTAATTGAAGGTATATGCCATCATGTCCAACCTTCAGCACAATATTTTAAATGCCTTGATTTCCAGTGGGGAAAAAAGTTATATATATAAAAAAAATAGAAGCTGGGGCTGGAGATGTTCAGTGTTATAAGAGCTGCCTGTCCTTCCAGAGGACACAGGTTCAATTCTCAGTATTCACATGGCATAGCACAACCGTCTACGTGGTGGTTTGAATAGGAATGACCCCATAGACTCATGTATTTGAATGCTTGTCCATATGGAGTAGTACATTAGGAGTTGTGGCCTTGCTAGAGTAGGTGTGGCGTTTTACAGGAAGTGTGTCACTGTGGGGGCAAGTTTTGAAGTCATATATGTTCAAGCTCTGCCCAGTGTGGGACACAGTTTCCTTCAGGTGCCTGCAGATGTAGGTATAGAACTCTCAGCTTTTTCTCCAGCACCATGTCTGCCTACAGGCTGCCATGCTTCCCACCATGATAATTATGAATTGTACCTCTGAAACTGTAAGCCAGCCCTAATTAAATGTTTTTGTTTATAAGAGTCACTGTGGTCATGGTGTCTCTTCACAGCAATGAAACCCTAACTAAGACAAACTTCAGTCTCGGGGTATCCAAAAACCTCTTCCAATATCCGTGGGCTCTGTATACAAATGATATACTGACATATACTCATACACAACCCCATAGGCAAAATACCCACACACACCAAAGAAAAATAATAAAATCCCAGTTTTTTAAAAGAGAAGATGGTCTACTCCAAAATAAATTAATAATAACTGTTTCTTAGTGAATACAGATTAGACTTACTAGAGCTTAAGTTAACTCCTACATATGGTCCCAGAACTAAAAGAAACTGTATACATACTTTCAAAACTAAACAAGTAGAGCAATCAAGAGATGATCCCTCATCAAATAGACAGTATTAAAGACACAGAAATTTTAAGGAAGAACCAAAGGGAAGAACTCCAGCATTGGGAAGGATGACAACCAAACTGTAAAATCCACCAGAGGAGCCTCACAGACAAAAGAACAAAGACAAAGGAACACAGCCTAGCGCCAAATATGTAATAGAAAGAGGTAATGTCTGAGGGCCAGCACGACAGCTTAGTGCACAAGACGGCCCGTGCCCTGAGTTTCTTCCCTAGGCCTTACACAGTAAAAGCAGAGAGCCAACTCTGCAGCGTTGTCCTCTGACCTCCACTCCCAAGCTCTGATGCACACACACACACACACACACACACACACACACACACACACACACACAATATTAAGTATTTTTTAAAAATGTTTGAAGAAATTAGAGCTGAAAACTCAAATTTTGTTGAAAAAGACGAATCAACATAGCCGAAAAACTGCATAAACCCTAAGTAGCCAACTCAAACAGAACTGAGCCAAGGTACCTTATAACCAATGTATTACACAAACAAGAGAACCCTGAAAGCAGCAAGAAATGGACACAAAATGAGCAGGAAATGGTTAGTAAGATTCCTCTCCCAGAACATTCCAAGGCCTCCTAGCATGATGTCATCAGCCTATAGTCCCAGTACTTGGGAGGTGAAGGTGGGGAATTGTAAGTTCAAGGACAATCTTGGCTAACTAGGAAGACTCGTCCTCAAACTAACCAAAGTCTCAGGGCTGGAGAGCTGGCTCACTGTTAAGAGCATGTATTGCTCTTAAAGGGTACCTGAGTTCAGTTCCTAGCGCCCACGTCAGGCTGTGCACAACTGACTGAAACTCTAGCTCAAAAGAATCGGCGGTCTCTGTTCTCACAAGGTACTTCACATATCCACACCCAGACACACAAACACACACAGACACACAATCATGCACATATAACTAAAATGATAAAGATAAATCTTTAAAAAACAAAAATAACAACAAAAAGGTTTGGAGACATAGCTCAGTGACAGAGTACGTATCCAAAATGCACAAGGCAATGGATCTGACCCCCACACCAATAGATAAATAAAAGTCCAAAGGAACAAGTTGAATGTTGAACATAAAGGAGTAGAAAAAGAGATTTAAATTATAAGCAAAAAGGATCTGGGTAGCTAATTTAGCATCAGACATAACAGACTGAGGCAAATGTTGCTGTCACAGAGAAAAGTATGTAACTGACAGGACATAATATAAGCTGAAGGGAGAAAAAAGAAAAGAAAAACTTTGTTTAGATTGGCCAAGAAAAGGGGAAAGCCTGGAATTACTAAATTCAGGAGGGAAGTGGGTAGATTCCTACTGACATCTTGGAAATATAGGGAACTACAGTGACATTATGGATGTTGTATGGCAGCAGGCTAAGCAGCATCAATGGCATGGACAAATTCCTAGAAACACCCAAACTACCAGAACAGATGCAAAGACGAAATGCGATTCTGAATAGACACATAGTCAGAAAACCGCCAGCAAGGGCAGTCTCTGACCAGAAGCTTCAATGGTAGGAGTGAGCGAGCTTTTAGATAAGGCATTATCCCAATCTTTAGGCTCTGTTGTGAGTGTGAGGCTCTGTGTTAACAGTACGTTAACACATACTGTCTATATAGAAAGTAGTAACAGGCAAGGTAACATAGTAAGATTCTGTCTCCAGACAATCAATCAATCAGTAAATAAATAAATAAATAAATAAATAAATAAATAAATAAATAAATAAATAAATAAATGAAAAATGAATAAAAAAGTAAGTAAATAAAATATGTGTGTGTACTTGTGTGTGTGGGTGCGCTCGCGCGCCATTTCCTAATTCTCTAGGCTACAGGGCATTGCGAGACAATGGCAGGCTGACCTCCCTTGTAAATTCGGGATTGCACAATAAACTAATGAAACTGACCCAGCCACATATCAGAAGAATCCCAGGATTGCGGGGAGAGTCACACATGAAAATCACAACCAGGACACGTCATATCACCAGGGCGAGATGGCTGTTTATAGGTATGAGGCTCCTTTTGTGGGGTGTTGAATTATGCCAGTGAATTAGGAAATGAGACACACACACACACACACACACACACACATTTTCTTTCTTTCTCTCCCTTTCCTTTCTTTCTTTCCTTCTCTCTTTCTTTCTTTCTTCCTTTCTTTCTTTCTTTCTTTTTTCTCTTTCTTTCTTTCTTTCTCTCTCTCTCTTTTCTTTCTTTCTTTCTTTCTTTCTCTCTCTCCTTCCTTTCTTTCTTCCTTCCTTTCTTTCTTTCTTTCTTTCTCTCTCTCTCTCCTTCCTTTCTTTCTTTCTTTCTTTCTTTCTTTCTTTCTTTCTTTCTTTCTCTCTCTCTTCTTCCTTCCTTCCTTCCTTTCTTTCTTTTTTTCTTTCTTTCTTTCTTTCTTTCTTTCTTTCTTTCTTTCTCTCTCTCCTTCCTTCCTTTCTTTCTTTCTTTCTTTCTTTCTTTCTTTCTTTCTGTACTTGCATAATTTTATTAATATAAATCCCACTAACTGTACACTTTCAGGTATTGGAAATACTGAGATGGGTGTTATATAATTTTTATCTAAAAAATAAAGAAAAAAAAAGAAAAAGAAAAATGAACCCCTATGCAGCTTTGAGTTGACAGCAGGAAGTGTTCATTTTCTGTGGTTCAAATAACCCAAGTGCATCCTGGAAGAAAGAACTCGGGAATCATTTTGAAGTGCTGAAAGCACTTGGTTCTTAAATGCTCGTTCTCGGCGTTAGCAGATGAGGCTTGTTGAGTTCAGCACTAATTGTGGGGTGGCTGTGTGCCCCTCAGCTGAGCTCATCCATTTCTGGAGAGATGATGCCACTGTCCCCAGGGGTGGGAGGGCAGCCAGGGGCCAGGGTGAGCTTATTGCTGTTGACAGGTGGTCACCGTCTGTGTCCATCAGCAGAGGAGCTGGCAGGACCACATGCATTCCTAGGGGGAAAAGGATGCTCCAGGCCTGGGGCCAATCTGGAGGCCTTTGTGGAGATCCTGATGGTTGATGGGGGAGGGGAGGATCCTGAACATCCCCTTCCTGTCAACATCCTTGTTAGTCAGGAGCCTCGCTGAGCACTGACAGGGTTCCATGGTCATTTGTGTACCTAGGATCACAAGGCATAAGCTCAAGTGTTGGCTTTAAGAGCAAAGAGCTTCTTAGATCACTGGCAGCCATTCTGTTTTCTTTAGAACTTGGCAGTGCTGTCCCTGCAATTTAATGAGCAGAGCATAGAGCATTTCAGCACCGGATGGACGGGCTTTCATCCACGGGTGCTAGTCAGCATGGCAGGGCCCTACATCGCTGTTAATCACCCGAGTTTATTAACCTTCGTATGCTTGACTTGTTTTTAAAGATTTACCCATGGCAATTAACTGCATGCAATTTATCTGGGATACTGCGTTTGGCTTGCATATGCAATGAGCATCCCCATTTCAAACCAACACAGCCATGAGCTCCTACAGTCTATGATCAGACAACGGAGTGCTGTAAGATGTATGCTACTGATTCCCCAGGACCTTTCACTGGCTTATACATCATTTTATGATCCCGAAGAATCAGTGATTCTACGTGCTCAGTACATACTTTAAACTGCTATGCTCATCTCAAGGAGGGTCGGAGCCTTTAGATAGACTTAATTTCTGATGGGGCTGGGGGAGATGTGTTTGGTAGAAAGGAGGGCATGGGGCTGTTTTAACAAGAAGGATCTAACAGTTCTGGGAGTGCCGGAATTAGCAGGGCATCTGGCATCCGAGGGTCTCTGGTGCTAACATGAGCTCAGGTAAGCATCTTTAGGAGAGTCTTTCTTTTCTTTTGAGTCAGGGTCTCACTATGTAGACCAGATTGGCTTCAGACTTAGGCTCACAGAGACCCTCCCACGTGCTGTGACTGAAGACACGTGAGACCAACCTAGGAATTCTTTTCTAATTTGTCCTCCAGACCGTAGCCAGAGATCCCACCTTCCTTGGTTCTTCCTCAGAGAGGCAGTGCCATTTTACAGAAACTCGGTTTGTTCACTTTTTATTATGTTTCTGAGGTTGTGGAGAGGGAACCCGAGGCCTTGCTGATGTTCTACCACAAGTCACATCCTAAGTCCTGTAGTTTTAGCTTTATTCATTTCTTTTTCCGTGCTGGAGTTTGAGTCCAAGGCCGTATGAGTGTGAGACATGCTCTACCCTTCACCCATTTATTGTGAGATGGGAATCTTGCTTCATAGTCTAAGTTGGCTTTGAACTTGTGGACTTGTGATCGTCCTACCTGAACCTCCAGAGTGCTATAATTAGAGGCAGTGCTACCACTCCTGGTGCATAGTCATTTTAGAGTTAACCACCCCAGTGGAGAGCACCACTGCATCCTTGGCCCTAAAGTTCGACCTGTAGTCACCTGACATCACTTCAGTCTGGTGTCAATCAACTCCTTGAGTCTTGTTCTTCCACCTCATTCTTGCTGGCCTGGATCAGAGCCACCTGGTGGGTTACTCCAGCAGGCTCCCAGGGCTGCCGTATATCTAAGTCTCCTCTGTTTCAAATCCACCCTCTCACATCTCCAGCTAGTTTGAGATGAGCTCAGTGCAAATCTCACATAGGTGTGCCAGTGCTTAACGCTCCTCAACAGAGCCTCAGACCAAGGTCGGGCTCAGGTATCCAATAACTGCATCTGGCATCCTTCCTCCAGATCCTGACCTTTTAACCTCTCTGGCCATCATGATTTCTTGGTTCCTGAGGGCCCTGGGCTGACGACACAGTGAGGCACAGCAGGCTTTTGGATGCTTCCATTCTCTCTGAGACTCTGTCCCTTCTAAGCAACATGCCATTCATTACTATAGTGTGTACACCATAGACAGTATACATTGTAGTCACATGGAGCAAAACCAGAACTATAAGCACAAATATATGCATATACATATACACCATATACATACATACATTCACATATACTAACTTTCATGTCATTTATTTCAAAATTATCTATTTGAAGCTGTGAGTGAGGCTCAGTGGTAAGGCATGTTCTCAACCCTAGGCTGAAAATTCTTAGCATCAATCAGTCAGTCGATCAATCAATCAATCAGTTTTAATAGCTATAATAGCTACCTAGCAATCTGTTATAGGGCCTATAATAACCTCAGTAAGTGTCTAATATTGTAGACTTCTATTTCTAATTTTTACTATAATATAGAAATGACAACACACACAGTAAACCATCATCTTATCTAGTAATTTCCTTAGAAATAATTCTCTTTGTGGAATTGCTGAATTAAGAGATGAAAGTCGTCTGTCTAAAACACTTGTTATGTTTCGGCCCAACTGACATCACTTTTCTGAAAGCAATTTACTCTTTTCCCCATAAAACCTAAGATGAGACCTAAAGGACAGAGGGTGACTCTGAGTTGTTTTCTCAGGTCATACGCCTGTGTGGCAAGCACCTTTACCTGATGAAAAATCTTGCCAGCCCCTGGTTATTGCCTTCTAAAATAACTAAACAAAGGTAAGTATTTGTGAAGCCTAACCTCTGTGATGTGATTTTTAGCCATTTATACCCTTCCTGTGGGTTTTCTACCTTCTTTTCTCAGCATCTTTTGAGATAATCATAGTTTGCTTGTCAGTGCTCTTTATATATAATGAACCCTTTGAGGCACTTTAATTAAGAATTTTATAGTTAGTATTATAAGTTAAATTATAAATAGATTTCATTTTTCCCTTCTTTCCTAGATTTTGGTAGCAGGAACATATTTCTCTTTCTTTCTTTCTCTCTTTCTCTCTTTCTTTCTTTCTTTCTTTCTTTCTTTCTTTCTTTCTTTTTTTCTTCCTTCCTTCCTTCCTTCCTTCCTTCCTTCCTTCCTCCCTCCCTCCCTCCCTCCCTCCCTCCCTCCCTCCCTCCCTCCCTCCCTCCCTCTCTCTCTCTCTCTCTCTCTCTCTCTCCCTTCCTTCCTTCCTTCCTTCCTTCCTTCCTTCCTTCCTTCCTTCCTTCCTCCCTCCCTCCCTCCCTCCCTCCCTCCCTCTCTCTCTCTCTCTTTCTTTCTTTCTTTCTCTTTCTTTCGTTTCTCTCTCTCTCTCTCCCTCCCTCCCTCCCTCCCTCCCTCCCTCCCTCCCTCCCTTCTTTCTTTCATTTGTTTTTGTTGTCTTCTTGGTTGTTTTGGTTGGTTGGTTGGTTGGTTGGTTGGTTGGTTTTTTGAGACAGTGTTTCTCTGTGTAGCCCTGGCTTTATTGATCAGGCTGGCTGAGTACTGGGATTAAAGTCACATGCGGCAACCGCCTGGTCATCTGTACCGTTTTTCCATCTCTCACTATTCGGAGTGTACTGAGAACCACAGACATGATTTTCTTTCACATTTCACAGTCTATTTTGCTGTTCTTTCCTTAGATTGTTGAGCTTTGTATGTGTTTGTTTGTTTGTCTGTCTGTTTGTTTTTGAGATAGGATATCATGATGTAGTCAGACTGGGTTTGAACTCACACCGTCTCTGAGGAGGTTTGCACTCTTGCCTAAGCCTGTGCTATATACTCTGCTTCTAACTTCCTGAGTTGTACTCTTTTCAAATAAAGGAAACAACTTTATTTAACCTCTAAAAAGTCTCCTTTAAAAAAACAATGGGGTTATTTACCCTATACATTCTACAGTAAAATATTCATTTCTGGGTTTTATACAGTCCTGTTTGCCCTTTCTTTATGTACTAAATGGTTGTGAATTCCAAATGACACTTTTTGGGCTTTTTTCTGTGAACAATTGACAATTTAATTTTAGTACACTGTGCAGGAGGGAAATACACTGACCTATTTAAAAAATAATTTATTTATTTTTATTTTACATATATTGTTTTTTCTGCTTGCATTGATGTCTATGTGAGGTTGTCCAGTTCCTTAGAACTGAAGTTACAGATAGTTGTGAGCCACCATGAGACTGCTGGGAATTGTATCTGGGGCCTATGGAAGAGCAGTCAGTGCTCACAACTGCTGAGCCGTCTCTCCAGCACGCCCCCGCCCCTTGTGACCTAATTATATAGTCAATTTCAGTGGGCTCAAGTTCTCCCAATCTTAGCTTAGCTTCACATACTGTCTTCTTAAAGCACGTGGGTTTTTATGTGTGGGATGCAGATTCTCTCAAGAACATACTCTTTCTTCTGCTCTGGTTCCACTGGTCCTGTCTAGCCCAGCCTCTTCTCCACTTCAGTTGAACATCTCAGTAAATGCAAACCTGCCCGGCCAGCCTCAGTCTCACTGCTCCATCCACCATTCAGACAGTGAGCTATCCACCTCTGCCTTTGAAGGTTTAATGTTCCACGTTGCTCTTGGGATTGAGGTCAAACACTTTCTTGATGATATCACAGTGTGTCACAATCTCTCCCAATCTACTTTCTGGTTCCTCCCTACAAGTCTCCTGCCCACCCGTGTTCTTGCCCCACCTTCAGACTTCATGTTCCAGGTGCCCCAGGTACCTACTGTCCCTGAACACCACCACACCCTCACAATGATTATCATGTTACTTTCCAACTGTCAATTTACTTATTATTTATTTATTTACATTGTATACAACCACCTGTCCAATATTAGGCTGGTACCTACGGCGGGACTCCTGTTTGTTTCTAAGACTTCCTTCCCTGTCAATCAGGGTCTGCAGGGAGCCCTATGATTGAGCTAAATTGTAAGGGAACTCGTATCTGATAAAAAATGCTGTCCTAGACGTAGTACTTAGGATGGGAGCCCAGGCAGAGAGCCTCAGTATTTACTCTGAGCCAGTAAGAAAAGGGATAAGAAAACCAACATTCAACCTGCTTTGGGGTGAACCCTTTAAGCTTGTTTTGTGAAATCTACACTACAGTGTCCCTTGAATTATCATCTGTATGTTACACCTTGTTCTTACTAGCTCAGGATACGTCCAATTAAATAGTTACAGATGTGCAAGTGATGATGTCATCTTGTGTTTGAAGCTGTGAAGCTCAGGATGCTATTTCTTCTAGCCTTAGCTTCGTTGATGTGTCAGTCAAACTGGTGCTTAGCCTGTCCCAGCCTGAGATTCTCCATCGAGGGTAACTCACACCTGCTTTGTAGACTGTTGAGAAGCCAAGTGTGGGTGTCTAGCAAATCTGTTCTACAATCTGCTGAAGACGCAGTACTCGGTGCTAAAGACTGCCTACTTGTATTCATTCTAGAGGGAAATCTAGAAGACCAAACAGCCCACAGATGACATGTCATGGAACAGGATGGCAAGTGACACGAGGGAGGTAAACACTATGAAGAAGTGACCTGGCTGGACATAATGGCAGGTGATCTTATTTTTAGTATGCAGAAGGAGGAAACAGGCTTACCTCCTCAAGTTCAAGGCCAACTTGGTCTAGCCTGAGAGGTCTAGACTAGTAAGGGTTACTATATAGTGAGACCCAGTCACAAAAAAAGAGGTGGCTTGTCTTACTCAGAGAGCATAGCTAGAGAAAGCTGCTCTGGGAAGGAAATGGAAATGAAAGAGAAGGATAAACACAGAAGAGAAAGTATAGAAGAAATGGCTCAGCCAGCCTGAAGGCAGGAAGCCCGCTGAGGACTTTAAGGAGGCCAAGCAGGCTGCAAGGGGGCAGGCACAGTGTAGCACGAGGCACAGTCAATGGCTAATAAAGGATGCTCGGCTCCAGCAACCACTTGTTTTTGTTGGTGGTTTATAATAGGTGGGACTTCTATTACAAGTAGTTTCAAATACTTTTTAATTGGCTAATATAAGGGGGAAAATGAATAAAGTCATCATTTAGAACTAATATAATGTCATGGTTTGATATATAGCTCAGTGAGAGGGCATGAGCATTCATGAGGCCCTGGGCTTGATTTCTAACACCAGATCATCATCATCATCATCGTCGTCGTCATCATCATCAACATCCAATTCAGGGAGCAGTGGCAGAAACTGAATGCAGAGACTTTCATATGCAAGGTGTGGTGGTTTGAATGAGAATGGCTCCTGATAGAGTCACATATTTGAATGCTTGGTCCCCAGTTAATGGAACTATTTGGGAACAATTAAGAAGTTTGTCCTTGTTGGAGGAGGTATGTCACTGGAGGCAGGGTTTGAGATTTCAAAAGACTCCTACCATTCCCAGTCTCTCTCTGCCTTGTGGTTGTGGTCATGTCTCAAGATATAAGTTCTTGGCTCCTGCTCCAGCGCCGTGCCTGCCTGCCTGCCTGCTCACGTGCTCCCTGACAGCTCCAGCGCCATGCTTGCCTGCCTGCCTGCCTGCCTGCCTGCCTGCCTGCCTGCCTGCTCACGTGCTCTCTGACATGATGCTCACAGACTCACCCTCCAAAACCTAAACCCCAAATGAAACACTTTCGTTTTCAAGTTGCCTTGGTCACGATGCTTTATCACAGCAAGGGAAAATCAGCTAAGGCACTAGGCATGCATTCTACCACTAAGCTACACTAAGAAATGTGTGTATATATTGAGAGAGAGTCTCTCTGTACTGCCAAGGTGGTCTCAAACTCATCATCCTTCTCCCTCAGCTTCCTGGGTGCTAGGATTATAGGTTCGAGCCCCTCCTGGACCAAGAAATAACCATAATAGCTAATCTTTCCTGAGAGCTTACTGTGCACTTTATATCATTTAAACATTTCAATTCCCAATTTCTAATAATCCTGTTGGGTAAATTCTGTTATGACTTCGTTTACACAGGAAAGGAAGTGAGCATTCAATAAGCTCACTAGAGCTGAGGAGGGAATCAGTTAAAGGCAGGGTTTGAAGCAGCTGATTCACAGCCAGTGCTTCCAGCCAGGCCATTATCCTGTCCCTTCCAGGCACAGAGCTAGCGTGAGTCATGGATTGGATGAGTGCTACAGATCCATTTGCATTTATAACAGTTATTGAGCTTGCTAGAAGCAGGAGGTGTTTTTGCAACTTGCAATCTGAAGTCTTTATCAGGGATTCACAGAGCTTCAGGTCTACAGTCCTACAGAATAGAATCTAAAACATGAGAAAAACTTTTCTCCAGTAATACAAATAATAATAACAATAATAGTAATTTCATTTATTACATTATGAAACTTTAATTAGCATTTTAGCAATCACTCTAAACCTGTAGCTCTTATCAGCTATTAAATCTTTATCCATGACTTTTTGACTCACGTTATGTCAGAGTATGCTTGCAAGCAGCAACTGACTCTCTTTTCTGAGGATAGCAACAGTATATTCTAAGTAGAGGTGATAAAGATGGATTTTACAATTTAAATAATACTGGTTAGAGGCAGTGAGCAGGCAAAATAGTCTAATGGCTGCTTTTTCTTTTTAAATTAGTCATTTCTCAGAAGCAGTTTTGCTTTAATGAAGAATCTCTGAGGTATCCAAAGCCCTCCCAGGGCCTCAGCTGCCATCTTCCCCAGGCAGCCTGCTGTCGGCTTCACTTACATTTCCATCATGGTTTGGGCACGAAAGAGGCTTTCCTGCAGCCACAGCGGTGACCGTCTCCAGGATGGAAGAGTCCTCGCCGTTGCTGCCTGGCGTCCGCTGCAGCACATCCATGAGGTTCGTGATAAAGAAGTTGTTCTGAAGTGCGGCCACCCCTTTCTCGGGCAGGATGGATGTCTGGCGACACACCGGGCAGGAGAGGGTTAAACTGTGGGCTGGGATGTAGTTCTGCAGGCACCTGTGGCAGGGCACACATGGGGACAGTCAGCAGAGCACCACCCCTTCCTGAGGTGTTCTCATCAGTGATGTGCTGACAACGGGCCACTTTGCAGAAACCCACTTTGTGGTGTCCTGGACCAGGGAGCTGATGCCTCAGAGACCAGGAGCTAATCTGTCCTCACATGGGCTCTATCTGCTGGTCAGACAATGACTGCGCTTAAGGAAAGGAAAATGCCATAGACTTGTACAGTGTCTAGAGCGCTGACACCCACAGTGTGGTTGGCTCAAGGACAAGCAGCCTTGACCTTCCAAGGAACCTCGTAGACCGACCAGATCAGATGTCCATGTGACTCACACCTATGTAAAGGTTGAAAACCCTTGTTCTGTAAGCATTGAGCTCAGAAGCGTGTGGGCTTTAGCAATTGGGGGCGGGGAGGGATGTCAAATCTGTTGTTAATGTTGAAATTCATTTGACACACAAAAAACCATAATCAATTTTTTTTTTTAAAAAAGCATCGAAATGGAACTATTTGGTTGAAGCAAGCGCAGAATCCCCATGCTTAGTCATACCATCTCTTGCTTCTCTAGAGGCACCGTTTAACAGTTACTCAAAGAAAGAAATGTACTAACAATAATGATCACCATATGCACTGCAAACTACCTTTGACATACTCCCAAGAACCAATGGAGGAGGCACCATTATGATCCCTTTGGACAATGAAGAATCGCAGGCACAGAGAGGGGCTAAATACCTTGCCTAGCATTCTTTACTAGGCCAGGGTTAGTGTGGGAATCCAAACCCGGGCAGTTTGACATCATAATCTAACCTCAAATAGTTAGAGCTGGAGCTGCAACTCAGTGGTTAAGTGCTGACCCATCATACATGGCTTTCATCCAAGCACTGCAGAAACAGACCCTAAATTACACCGTATACTGTTTTCCGATTGCTCAGCCAGAGTCTGAGAAGCACCAATGTAGCCTCTTACTTTTGCAGATGGAGAAATCAGCACCGAGGAGGGCTGGCTGCTTAGTGTCTCAGGGGTAACTAGGGCTGAATCCCTACCAGAAAGGAAGCAGATATGCTAAAATCAGAAATGGCATGTAAGCCCTAGAGGCATTCTGCTAGACAACCGGCATTCATCCAGTTTCAGCCTGCCTCTACTCCCTCTTTTGGTGGATCATCTTCCTTTGTCTTTATGGCATCCGGTCCTCCTGGCTGCTCTATCTTTTCTGAGTTAATAAAGCTTGGTGTTCCTCATGGCTCCAAATTAAGAGCTCTTCTTCCTCTAGGATCTTATAGCATTACAAGCATAGCAGATAATACATATCCTCCTACAGATACTCCCTCTGAGGCCTATGTCTCCTACCTCTTGACACTTCTTAGATGTCTCAAGGGTCAGAAAACCCATCAGGCAGCAAACTGAAGCAATGTTCTTCCTCAAACTGTGTTCTATCCCAATGAATAGCATCTCCAGCCATTCATCTCAGCAAAACAGAGAGTAGGAGTCATTCGTCCGATAGTAGCTGCCCTCCTGTCCTTCATGTCTTTCTTTCACCGAGCCTGGGTGACTCTCAACAGTGAGCTAGTCTGTTCCTGGAGGCTTTCTCGGTCTTATAATTGTTTGAAATGAAGTAAGTCTCTGGTAAAACCTGATTGGGTTCCTAGATGTCTGTTAGAAGCACAGGTAGGGCATTGTCTCCCTTGGGTAGCAGCAGAGTCCTGGGAAAGAGCCTGTGCACGTGGCCGAAGGTGGGTGAGGCAGCACAGAAAGAGCCTTACCTCTCGCAGAAAGTGTGCAGACAGGGCAGGACCTTGGGGTTCTTGTACCGTTCCAGGCATATACTGCAGATCAGAAACTGCTTGTCAATCTGGCGCACCACGGGACTTGGGATGCTGGCGCCCTCACTGGCCATCCTAGACCACTGACATGGGGGGCCGGCTGTCCTCGACCCTGCACGCTGCTGTGGTCGGAGAGAAAAGCCAAAAGAAAACCAAAATGATCATCCTGTGTGTGTAAACCAATCCCCGGCGCTTCCCTTTTAAATACAGGTAGAGGTCAATATGTACAGTGACCTCAGAATAATCAGCTCTCAGTGGCAGGGTTAGCGAGCTTGTCTGTGCTCTAAATAACAATAAAATAGTGGTGTCTTCCCCTCGTAGACAACCAAGCAGGAGAAGGTGAGTTTTACCAAGATGTTTGCTGGGTTTAAAAGTGAGTGGTGCCCAAGAGGAAAAATAGTTACACATGGATCCAGTGACTGAACTCAGGCCCTCAGGATAGGCTCCAAGCCCCTTTACCCACTGAACCACCCATCTCTTTGGTCCTGATGCCAGTATTCTTAATTATACATGTTCTGAAATTTCAAAGAAAAGAGGTACAAACCCAAGGGTGGTGATCAGACTTGGGCATTTTAACAACGGAAAGCACAAAGGAGCTGACTCTCCCTTTGTCTAAAATGGACGTAAATTCTCCTTTTGTAGAGGACATTTGCAGCTCCACACTCTGAAGTGGGGGGGAAGGCTCTCAGTCACTGACTGCAGGGAGATGGGTCTTCCTAGCAAACTGTGCATGAGAAAGCACCTAGATGCAGGCTTCCCACAGCACTGCCCCAGAGCCCAACCCCTTTGCCTTTGTCAGTTCTTCACGATGATGATGATCGGGGGCTATAAAAATCTATTACCTAGTAGCAGCGTGGAGATAAAGCAATAAAGTCCCTGCAATCTTAAAGGAATATCCCCTCACTTCTGTACATTTGAGGGGAAAAAGAAATCAATGCAGAAGAAGCTTCAAATTGTGAAGTGTATGAGGAAGACCAGCTGAGAAAGCAGAGCCCACTGGGCAAAAAGTTACAACCAACACAGCTCCGGCCAACCCCCTCAAAGCTTCTGGCTCCTATCTCAAACAGTTAGTGTGGCTTGAACTGAAATTCATTTATCAATTTCCTAAGTACTTGGTAAGGAGCCTATGGCCTTCTTTTCTCCAGGGAAATACTCTTTCAAAAAAGGAAGGAAGAGGGGAAGGAGGGAAGGAGGGAGAGAGAGGAGGAAGGAAGGAAGGATGAAAGCCTAGTTAATCTTCAACGTAACAGGGGTGATTATTTTATTCTCATTAAACACATGCGCACATGCACAGAGTACACACCCTACAGGGTCAGTAGTATATGTACCTCTGAAACTTAAAGTCCCTTCACCTCATAAGCTGCCCCATCCCTCTGACCTGGTGTTTCGATAAGGCTGTGCTCTGGAAGCACAGTTTACATTTGGCACTAGAACTTGGTCTGTGGCCTGTGCCCGAAGCAGGAAAATACAGCATGCTTACAACATCAACAGGCCTGTGCTTTCTGTGGGAATCACTCTTTTTCCAACATGAATAAGAGCTCTTACACCTCGCCGAATAATCAATGTTTTTAGATGTACTTCAGCTCTTTATTTGAACTTATTTTTTAATTCTGTGTATGCGAGTGTCTTTCTGCACACATGTATGTGCACTGCAAGCATGTCTGGTGTCAGAAGAAGCTAGAAGTGGGTGTCACATCCCTAGGACTGGAGTCACAGATCATTGTGAACAATGACGTGCTGGGGACCAAATCCCAGTCCTCCAGAAGAAAGCCAGTGGTCATAACTGCTGACCCACTCTCCTGTCCCAAGCATTCAACTCTTATTAAGAAAACTCTAGCTCTTATAATCAATCCAAGAAGTCAGTCCTAAAAACACGCACATACAGGCAACGCTAATGGGCCGAGCAGGTTGTAATTATATATTTATTCATTTTAAATGTATTATCTGCATATGTGATGATAATTTTATATACTTATTAAAATGTGCAAATAAAATAAGTACCACACACCCAAATTAATGAGCTCTAAAGTCTACATATCTCAATAAACTTCTACTTATTTAGAACAGGCACTCTGGAGATATGGCGCTTTATATGGGTTTTACGCTGTCACTATTGAGTACATTTTTATGTACCTATAATCATAATAATTGGAGAAAAAGAGATCACACATCTGAGAGGAGGGTCATGGGAAAGGCAGAAAAGAGTAGAAGGAGTGGAAGAAATGGTATAATTACATTTTAATTTAAAATAAAATTTAAAACCTAAAGCCCTGTCAGGATCCATTTTAGCAGAGTCGCACACACAGGGAGCTTTCTAAGGGTTATGACTAATAGATGGCACCTTGTGAAGTACCTGTTAGGATGCTTCGGTCAGGACTCCCTGGATGGTGAGGCAGTGTAGGAAGGAATAGCTAATCGGCCATCACTGTTGGCTAGATTTTCCATGGAGTGTTCCCCAAAGACTAGAGAAAGCTGTTCATGGATCAAATGAAGGGCAGGTCATCTCTCAGGAGCCCGACCGCATCCTATGACATCAGACTAGTGAAGGAAAGCACTGTCTGTCTTAGAGAAAAGGAAACCAAAGCTGAGGATTTAAATGACCTGCCCAAGGTCATCCAGGAAAATTGACGAAGCAGCAAGCTCAGAATTCAGGCTCTCTCTCTCTCTGCCTCCTCTGATAGGTCCATGATAGCTACTCTTAAACAAGGGCAAGACTTGTGAGTGCCTCCTAAACATGGCATCATGCTCTCTTCTGTGGTGATAAAATGTGCACGGCTGTGAGAAAAAAATCACTAAGTGTATTATTATTATTATCATTATTACAGTGATGGCTGGAGATGTGGCTTAGTGATGGAGCACATACTCAGTAATTCCCCTACTTCCCTACGTTCTCTTAAACTTTTCGTTAAAATTAACTAAATAAGGACTGGAGAGAGGGCTCAACAGTTATGAACCCTTGCTGGTCTTACAGAGGACCTGGGTTCAGATCCCAGAACCCACAGGATGGGCCATAACTGTGACTTCGCTTCCAGGTGATCTGACACCCTCTCTAGCATCCAGGGCATCCATATGGAACATTCATACATATAAAAAAATAAATCAATCAGTCAGATGTGATGGCCTATGCCTTTAGTCGCAGCACTCGGGAGATAGAGGCAGGGAGATCTCTGAGTTTGAGGCCAGCCTGGTCTGCAGAGTGAGTTCTGGGACAGCCGGGGCTACACAGAGAAACCCTGTCTCAGAAAACCAAAAGTAAAAATTTTAAAAAACAAATGAACCAACAAACTAACAAAATAACATTTGGAAAAGCCAGCTAAATTTCATTTTGAGTAGCTTTAAAAGTTTAAAGCTGCATTTATTTATCCATTTGTGTTGAGGGGTATAGGACGGGTTCTATGCCACAGCCAACATATGGAAGGTCAGAGGCTAAGGGCTCTCCCACTAAGTGGGTCCCACGGTTTGAACTGAGTTCTACAGTTTGGCAGCAACACATCTCGCCTGTCCTTGGCTACGTTTGATGCTTCTCATGAGACCTTTATGTGCTCAGCAACGTTGGATAACAACAGCAAAAAGAAAGGACAAAGAGGAAAAGAACCCATTGGGTTTAAGGTACTTTTTTTTAAAGCCTAGTGTTTATCAAATGGTATGTATTAACCAAATGAAATTTCTTAAGCCAACACTTTTAAGCTCTAAAGCTTAAAAAAAAACCCATTTGATTCTAATTCTGTGGTAATTGTGGTGATAACTACTCTTTGTTAGTATTGTTCATTTACACGGTAAATTAATTATGCCTACTCATTAACCCTAATTTAAAATCATGACAATGTTGCAGATCTGTCACAAGTGACCTGTTGAAGGCATCTTGCTTTTTAGAACTCCCACAATCAACACAAAAGATCTCCTATCCCCAAAGACACCCCAGCTTTGCCAGGATAAGGACGCTTCTGGGAATTCTGCTGGATGTGAACCACCACCGGAAAGCACTTCATTGCTCCGAAAGGGACAATGTGCTCAGAAGAACTGAGGCACAACAGGAGCCCGTGGCTCAGTGGACCACTTCTAGGCAGTATCTTTTTTTTTTTTTTCTGGAGACAAGGTTTTTCTGTGTAGCCCTGGCTGTCCTATCCTGGAACTCACTCCAGGCTGGACTCAGAGATCCACCCACCTCTACCTTTCAAGTGTTGGACTTAAAGGCTAGGCAGCAGTTTTCAAAGGCCTTGAGCACTCTAACAACGAATACCTGGTTACTTTCCCCTGGGGCTCCCTCCCTATGTGGGCTCCAAACTGTCATCGACCTTCCTACCCATAGATGACGTGGCAGAAATCAGTGCAAGAGAGTGAAGATCAGAAACAGAATTGCTCTCTGCTGGCAACCAGCAGAACTATGTGGGAGAAACCAGCCGTGGAGCCCAACAGAGCTGATGGCACACCCACTGGCGAAAGGCCAACGGAGGTAAGGCAGAAGACTCTTTCTGCTTGAAATCGGGTCTTGTTATGCAACCAGATTCTCAAAGTCCTCCTATCCCAACCTTCCAAGTGCTGGGGTGGCAGGCCAATGGTCACCATGTCTGGTCAAAAGTCATTTTTATAGGACACAGTCCACATTAGACAGATAATGACACTCACCAGCTAGAAGAACTTTTAAATGAGATCAAGCTGAAGTTCACTGTAGCGCCAGAGGTTGGCTCATCCCTGCCCTGGCTCCCACCTCTCCCCCTGACCCCATCCAACTGCTTTGTTAGGGTCCCCTCTCAACCTGATCACACAGTATAAACCCCCACACTGTCCCCACTTTCCCAGCACATGCTATCTCTTGTCTTTGCTGTCTTTAGCTCCAAAAGCACATGTTTTCTCTGACGGACCCCATGATTGCACAGTACCCCCACCACTCATTTGTTGAAGCCCCGTCCCTTAATGTACTTGGAGACTGGGATCATTTGTGGGGGAGCATCAGGTCGTGAGGATGGAGCCCTAATGACTAGATCTGAGCAGGAGAGCAGTTGTATTTTTCCATCCCTATTATCCTGCACAGATTTCTGCTGTTCATGGGGTAGGCAGGGTCTCAACACTTCAGAGACCCAGTTGGGAAAGGAAGCCAGTAAAGAATCCAAGTGCGGATCGCTTTTCTAATCAAGAAGAGCAGGAAGGAACTGCTCACCCGAGCACACTGGTCAAAGGCTGCCCGCTCTGTGCGTATTCCTCAGCTGATTCCGGCTGATGGCATGCTTCCCACTGTGCTTGCTGGCACGAGTGAAGCATGCTGCTCTCTCCCCCGGCCCTCTCTCTCCACATGAGGATACAATAAGAGGTGAGGCCATCTGTCTGCATAGCCAGAGGGCAGCCCTCACCAGAACCCCCCTGTCTTGGTACCCTGATTTAGGACTTCCAACCTCCAGAACTGGAAGAAACCGTTGTTGAAAGCCACCTCGTCTATGATAGTTTTTGTGACAGTAAAGAACTGAATAGAACCTCTCGGATACAATATGCAATTTATTCAATATAGCTCACATTATCTTCCCACCCCTGTATGGCCACCTCATCCTGCCGTATAAGATTTGTGGTGACAGGGATATGTGTGTCCACACAACTGCAATCATCCCAGAAGCTACAACTGTATGTGCCTGGTACTTCATTGTCACCAATTTCTGAATAAACAGAGTATACTGCGAGGAGGGGGAGGGACTAAAGCTTGACAGTGGGGAAGAGACACTGTGACAAAGCATGCTTGTTGTGAATGCTGTTACCATCAGCATTGCCTGCTTCCGGGTGTGACAGTCTAAACCTCAGCAGCACATGTTATCATCCGGAGGGTAGTTATTAGCAACATATTTTAACATGTTCACAAATTCCGAGGAAGAACCGGAAAGCTGCCGAGGACACACATGCATGGCAGTAAACAGCCTAAGAGTTGGCACAGACGGCCCTCATTACGGGCGGCTTTGCTAGCCAAACATTGCATGTTGTGGGAAAAGCAACTCGGCAAACAGGAAACACAGTCCTTGCACAGAAAAACCCTGTCCCAGCCTTTCTTCCCTCGCACCAACTCTCATGTTTTTCCCTGGCTCGCTTGCTCCAGTCTCTTCCAGTGCAATGGGAATCACCACCGAACGTGGGGGAAACCTGATAGGAGCTGAAACGAGGAGGAGAGAAGGCTGCATCTGCAATCCTGAGATTCAGACCACAGTTCTCACCCCAAATTATACCACTCAGAGGAGAAGGGTAGCCAGCTTTGTTGCTGACACCAGCATGAGGAAGAGTGGGGAGGGAGAAGAGAAGGGAAAAGCCAGAAAGGGAAGGAGCAAGCAAGGACTGGCCAGGCCGGTCCTGGGAAGATGGCTGCAAAGTAAAATCGAGGCATATGCTTTGTAAGACATGGTATACACTATCACAGAGGTACAAGGTTCCATTTCTTTTGTTTCTAGACAGGGTCTCACTATGTAGCCCAGGTTAGCCTCAAACTCATTACCTTCCAGCCTCAGCCTCCTGAGAGCAGATGCTACAGGTGTGCATTGTCATGCCGGGCTTCACTTCTGTCCCCACAGACCAGCTTTGTGGCACTCGTGGGTCAGTATTAGTCTTGGGCCTCTCTGGTGAGTTTATTTAATAATATACTTACATTAAAAAAAAATTCTTTAGCTAATGATGAGGAGGACAGGCCAAAAGAAAACAAACAAACAATACCCCCCAGCTTTTCTAACAGATCTAAACTTTCCAATACACTTATAGAAAGGAAGTAGTGGTCTAATCAATCATAATATGCCACCAGGACAGGTGACACTTAGGCAGGAGCTCAAGGCATGGGTGAAGCACAATGTAAAGAATAAGTGTTTTGGGAGGCGGGGTAGAGGTGCTTTCGTCAGTAAAGTATTTGCCACATAAGCGTAAAGACCCAAGTTCCAATCCCTCGAAAAAGCCACGTGTCAAGTATGGCTGCAGTTTGTAATCCCAGCTCTGGTGGGCAGAGACAAGCAGTGCCCTGACTCACTGACAGGCCAGTGTAGCCAAGTTGGTGACCCTGTCTCCAAAAAATAAGGGGGAAAGGAATCATATAAGACATTGACCTTTGGCCTCTCCACACACAAGTACACGTCTGCGTGCATGGCTGTACCTCCCCCAGCCAGTGTTTTGGGTTGTTATGAGCCCATCGCCATCCTTCTGTGCTTGCATTTGCACTGTTACTGGTGATTCAGCTAGAAGAAAGAGGGCAGTCTTCAGCGGGATGAAAACAGGGTGACCCACTTTCAGTTAAATCAAGTCTGAACTCCAGGGAGTCACTTTGTAAATTAGAATCCAAGATCTTTTCTTTCGGGGTGTGTGTGTGTGTGTGTGTGTGTGTGTGTGTGTGTCTGTCTGTCTGTCTGTCTGTCTGTCTCTCTCTCTCTCTCTCTCTCTCTCTGTGTGTGTGTGTGTGTGTGTGTGTGTGTGTGTGTGTGTGTGTGTGTGTGTGTTTGAAGGACTGAGAACCTCTCCTTTAATTTCAGTCAGTCTCCAGGCGAAAGTGTGCCCGAGCTGCCCAGAGCTCTGCTTCTCCTGCCAGGGATGGCTGTGTGACAGCTCCCTTGATGTGTTGGCTTCTCCACATGAAGCTGATTTCTAAGTGGGACTCAAGTCCTCACTCTCTTAAGCCTTGCTCTGGACTTTCAAGGTTCCAAAGGGCTGAGTCTGTGCGAGGAGTAAGGAGCGTTAAGTGGCTAAGCTAATCCGACATTTACCTTTGCCATGCCCTGGGACAATCAAGATGAGTGGGGTCTCTTCTCCCTAATCCATCACTGTGCCATGGCTCCCCCAGACTCCCTCTGGGGACTACACAAAAGCAGCTGAGAATTCTGCAACCACTGAAAAGCAGGGAGCAGCCATGTTGCTAAGGGGTAAGGATCTCTTCTGGGAGCTGAGAGAGGCTGACAAAAAGGGAGAGAGTATTTTAGCTCAGAACTCCCAAAGACACAAACCTGTGTGACAGACACCCTCTTGCTCTTGCCTCTGGTGCACAGGAAGCGTGTTCCTTCTGTTGTTAGTTAGCATACATGCTTCCTTCAGGAATAAGTTTGCAGAAAAAGAATAAAGAGCGCTTCACCGAGCAATGAAGGCAGAACCCGGTGGAGAGGTGGCTAGAAAGACTGGCATACAAAAAACAGCTACACGTGGCTCCTTCAAGTGAGGCGATTTGAATACTTGGCTCCCCAACCCCACCCCACCCCACTCTGTTCTAATCTAAGGCTCCAAGTTTTAGGCAGAAACCCGATCTCCTGAATTCAGACAACCTGTAGAACAGAAATACTCAGAAAACCCTAATAGCCGATGTTGGTGAAGCTCTGGGCTCTGACCTGCAGCCCTCCTGTAGTAAGGGACAGATGGCAACAGAGGATTTTTTTTTCTTTTTAAAGCCAAGACAGATGTGCTCAAGTTAACACCCTGATACAGTTTAGAAGTAATACATTCAAAAATTTGCAGGAATAAAATATGATCCAGTTGGAGGTGTTCCAAACAGCACTGGTCTGGCAAACACATGGGTCTTCAACTGCAGCATTTTTCTAAACCTAAAATATTTCTTTCTCTTTTATATGTTTTAGAACAGGAGAACATTTGGCTAGAGAATTAGTCTCCACCAGAGAAATAATTAGAGGTGCGAGGGTTCTTAAAATGTAAGTTTTGGTAATTTTAAGAAATGTCTTCATACTTAGGGTGTGTATGTAAAGCAGGCAGATAAGTGTGTTGAATTAGGAGAAATCAATGCCCAAGGCTATCCCAATGGTGAGCAAAAGGCTATCCCAATGATGGGCAGTTTCATTTTAGAGACAATGAATACGGGCTTTTACTTTGTTTCATAACTCATAGCGTCCATTACTCTTTTGTTGTCCTAATCATTTAAAAACTATCTTAGGATCGTGACATTCACAGGAGTAGAAACCTGTCCAGACCTGGCTGTCTTTTTAAAAACTATGTGGGTTAAATATCATCAGTCTCCAAACAGCCTTTCTCAGAAGTCAAGAGAATTTTTTACATTGCCTTGCAATCTTTGCAATGCAAATTGCTTGTCTTTTTAGGAGAACTCTTTAGAGGGCCAGGAAGCCCTGCTAAGGATGTCTGAGGGCTAGTCACCAGAGGAGTTTCCCCTGCCACACCACACAGGAAACTTCTCATTGTGTCCTGGTGGGCTGGCCCTCCAGTGGCCGGCATTATTTAACACTACACTGGGTCAGAACAGGGCCAATAAAGCACCTGCCTAAAAATAAGGGAAGTACTCTGAAAAATCAATTCATACTACGCAAAGAAAAATGCAACTTAGGGAGGGATCAAATGGCCCTCTTTATCACACTGTTTTAAAATCCCCAGCAATTTACTCAAGGAGAATAAAACTGCTGTAACATGAGATGAAGAACAGATAGTTTTGTAAATGCCTCATTTGAAGTCTAGATCTTGGAAGCTATGACACAGAACCTATCTTTTTTTTTTTCAGATGAAAATATTGTCTTTTGGCTCCAGAGTTCATTTATTCACCATTTGATTTTTAGTTGGAAATAAATGGCCTTCCTACTGGCTTTCCTATTGCCGTACAATGAGGATTAATGTCAGGGTGGGGCATTCTTGCAGGAGGAGGAGGGAGTGGAAAAAAAAAAAACTGACACAAAAATTACCCGTGATTCAAGGAAGCAGAACTAAGGGCCAACCCAAGGATTTCTCTCTGACTATGTAGTTCTTTCATTGAGCTCCACCCAGATTTGACTGTACGTCCAAGGCAAGAAAAATTGCCAGAAAGAAATATTTGATGCTTGTACGTTTGCAGCTCTCAATGGCATCTAGAATCCAGGGGGTCGTGTCATGCATTATGAATGAATGGGTTTCCAATGGTAACTGGGAGGCAGAGAGCGTTTCAACCCAAGGCAGAGAGCCGGGTGGGGGAAGGGTAGAATCGCACACCCTCCACCTAGGAGTAGCCAGGAAGGAACCCTGAAAATTTAATACTTTATCTCACTAAAAAGATACAGGAAAAGTAATTCTTGAAATAAGTCAAGACAACATTACAATAACGACTGAAATGGATTAAAAAAACAACAACAACCTAATCTGTTCACAACAGCTTTCTCCCCACGTTTGTTAATTTGATGCTTTTGTTTAGGCAAAGAGTGGGTCTTCCCCTATTTTGTAGTCAAAGAACATGCAGCATCACCAAGAAAGGAAAGCGAGAGACGCAGGAGCAGTTATCCACCAGATAGAAAAGCAAGCACCCAGGACCTACCCATTTCTCCCGATCAACAGACTAGTCAGCGAGGTAAAGAAAGACACCCCCTCGAGGCTGTCGCTGCAGCTCCGCGGCCATCCAAAAGAACAATGCACATTTCTGCTACCTTCTCAAGTTTGGAAGCACCATGCAAAGAGACTGGTTAAAATTCCCTACCATGCAATGCAGCCATCATCAGAAGCCCAGCATATCTTCTGCTCTAAGTAGTGATGCGCCAGCTCATGAACAGGACAGAGGAAGAGAAAAATGGAGGAAATGAGAGAAGGCTCAGGAAAGTCGGCAGGAATGTTTCTGGGTCATTAACAAGTAGGAGACCCCCTTCCGAATTCAGACCAATCAATCTTTATCTCACAGGACATCTTTTTCTCAGTGTCTGTTGAAAGGACTGCAGCAAGCCACACTGCAGCAAGGGATTGTGGGATAGGGATGCAGCAGCGAGCTGCAAAGAGATTCGCGGGTGGCTGGCTTTCCCCTCTGAGTCAGCAGTCAGCTGTTCGCATGCTCCGGTGCAAGGCTGCCGCCAGGCTCCATCCCTAAATCCCCGACTGCAGGATTAACCCCAGGAGGCATAAGGAGCAAGCATCGCTGGCGGTGCAGACAAAACTGGTACCCACCCAAGGGTGTTGCAAATCAGAAAGCAGCTTTGCTGGTCAAATAAGCCAGTGCAGAAGCAGGAAGAACAGATTCGAGAATCGATGAAAAGTTCACATTTAGAGGCGTGTTTTGGGTGGGTGTGACACCATGGATTCTCAACAGTTAATTAAACTCAAATCTGTGTCTTTGGGTGTAGCAAATAGCTTGAAACAATGCAGATTGCTTGAAATGTAAAATCAGATCCACCACAGGGCTTCTTCTACCCTCCCCACCCAATGTATCTCCCAAGTAAAGGTCTGTGTAACACAGTTCCACAATGCAAAGGACATTTCTCTGATCTTTATTGTTCTAATCATTTGGGAGGAAAAAAGTTGATGGTACGTACTCTGATTAGGGGAAACCAGATTCTGTTCTGTTTCTGGTTTCAGTTAAGGATCGAGAAACCTGACAAACTTTGCATTTGCCCATAACTTGATTTCCTCCCAAGTCATCGATTGGACCCACTTAAAATATTTAGAGCACAAAATGGCCAACAAGTGCCTCTCTAACAGTGCTTAGGTCTTTATATTGTAACCAATATTTCAGGATCAAAGGCATACATGGTAGAATGGAACTCACAGCTTTCACAGTGGAGGCAGGCAATACTATTCAGTACTTAAGTTTACCACCTTCATTAGTTTAAGAGTGACCACTAACAATTCTTTATTCAAATATATGAAATTGCATAATTGATGATACTCATTCTTTCCCCACAGTGAAGCACTGAATTGAGGCCTTAAAGGAGCCCTGACTCCAGAGATCAGGGAAGGTTATCTTGGTGGGATGTCGAGCTGAGAGTTCAGTGATGTCAACTGGTCTTGAAAATGTAGGGACATGTGACTCGGGTGTGACATTTTAGGACCACTAAGCTCTCAGAGATAACACTCTCAAGATTGACACTGTAGACTTTTCTGGAATTGGTAGGTTTGATTGACTGTTTGTTTGTTTGTTTGTTTGTTTTAAAGACAGGGTCTCACACTATAGACTAGGCTACCCTCAAACTCAGAGAGACTCACCTGCCTCTGCCTTCGGAGTGCTGGAACTAAAGGCATGCCATGCTACATATATTCCGCTGATTTCTTTTCTTTCTTTCCTTTCTTTCTTTCTTTTTTTTTTTTTTTTTGGTTTTTTTTTTTTTGTTTGTTTGTTTGTTTGTTTTGTTTTTTTTTGTTTTGTTTTTCGAGACAGGGCTTCTGTATAGCCCTGGCTGTCCTGGAACTCACTTTGTAGACCAGGCTGGCCTCGAACTCAGAAATCCGCCTGCCTCTGCCTCCCAAGTGCTGGGATTAAAGGTGTGTGCCACCACCACCTGACTCTCTTTTCTTTTTTTATTGGTTTATTGAACTATAATCCATATACTACACAATTATCTCAAAGTGTTCTTCAGTCAGGCAAGGTGACTCTCATCTGGAATCCTACCACCCAAAGGGCTGAGGCAGGAGCATTGTCATGAATTCAAAGCCAACCTTGGTTTTCATACTGAGTTCCAGATTAACTTAGACTACAGAGGGAAAACTTTCTCAAAATAGCCCAAGTGCTACTACTCCTGACAATAATAAAACACCGTATTCACAGATATGGACAACAATCACCACACTCAATGGTGTAAGGTTTTCACTCCCACAAAACCAAATGAAACCCTGCAGGTTTTGGCTGTCACCACCTCTCTTTCCATCCGCTATAATCCTAAACAGTGTCTAATCTACTTTCTGGCTATGTAGTCTTCTACTTGTAGGGAGCCCTCACATACAAATAGATTTCTCTGTTCTAGTCTCAGGACAATGAAAAAATTGTCATACACAATAGCATATATCAGTATTACATACCTTTATTAACAATATCTAATTGTATAGATATAGAACATTGCAATTACCTATGCTTCTATTTATTTATTTATTTATTTATTTATTTATTTATTTATTTTGTGACAGGGTTTCTCTGTGTGGCCCTGGCTGTCCTGGAACTCACTCTGTAGACCAGGCTGGCTCCAAACTCAGAGATCTGCCTGCCTCTGCTGGGATCAAAGGTGTGTGCCACCACCACTGACTGGCTGTAATTATCCATTCTTACAGTTGGTGGACACCAGGTCTATTTCTGACTTGGGGTGACTATGGATAACAATAAATAATAAATTTATGTACAGAGTTTTATGTGGGCATATGGTATATTCTGCCTCAAAAGTTTACACTGCGTTATTATTAGGACCAATACTTAAAACCATAACCAGGTCCCCCCTACACCAGTTTACAACATCTTCTGAAGACAGGTCATTACAAAGGTGTCTGATTTGATACAGTGGGAAACGATGGTAAGAAATGAGGCAGCAGGTAGGGAGTGGTCCTTAGTCATATTGCTGGGCTTATAGTTAAAGAAGGCTCACACATTCAGTCCTTCATTTCAATGAACACTCACTCACTGTCTAGTGTTCCAGGCATTGAGCAGATACTGAGGACTCAGAGAAGAGTTTAACAGGCTCTGAGCACTTATGTCACAATCAAATACAGAAGAAGATGGACTTTAGCATGCAGGCATAAGTTAGAGAGTAAAAGAGTAGGTGCCTGACAGAAGAGGAATGGGGTGCTCTTGGGCACCCACAGGAGGGATGTGAATTCATCCATGCACTGAACATGCAAAGGCTGGGGGGTCAGCTGGATTACAGCATTGGGAGCCTGGATCAGAACTGCGGGAGCCTGGAGTGAGAGCGGGACTATGGGAGTTATTCCATTGTAATGTGTCTCCAAAATACTCATGTGTTAAAGGCTTGGTTCCCAATGTCCCAGGGTTTTGAAAAAGTGATTGAATTGTGTCTTGACTTTATCAAGGGTTTAACCCATTGACAGCTTCATCATTTGATGGCATTATTCAGGGGTGATGGAATTAGGAGGTGGGCCTACTTAGAGAGAGTATATTGCAGGCATGACTTAGATAATCTTGTCCTGACCTGTGTTCCCACTTTCTGGCCAACCTGCTCCATTCTCCCCTTCCCCATGTTGCTGATTGGGTTGGTCTGGTGCTGCTATGTATTCAAATGCTAATTACTGGACCCCAAGATCTGATTGCCCCCAATGAGGAGATCCTCATGGACACGAAATGATGCTATGTAACCTTGTTCCTCAAGTTAACTGATCAATAAAAGCTTGTGATTGGGTTGTAGATAGAGGTAGGTGGATTTTCAATTACCTGCCTCGGGGTGACAAGTAGAGACAGAAGAGGAGAGAGGAGATGGAGAAAAGAGGATGGCTTCATGAGGAAGAAGGACCCTGAGCACATGGCCAGGAGAGACGGTAAGTACAGCAAGTAGCAAGGGACATACGCTGAGATGTAAGTTAGAATAGCTCCAAAATCTGCCCAATTTGGCTTACAGCTTGTAAATGAAATACCTGGATTGTTTGTCTTCTATACGGGCTAGCTAGAGTATTTCATTCTTTTTACATGTTGCTTTGTCTCGCTCACAGTGTTGGGGCCAAGCAACCATGGTTTGAAACTTCCAAAACAAACCTTCCCACATTGGAAGTTTCTCTGAGGTATTTATTTGCCAGTGAGAACAGACTGACCAATACAAGGCTCGTAGTTTATTTCCAACCTTTTACTTGGACAGGAACACATATTCTGTGGATATAGCATTACATAGGCTAGCCCTATTCCAAATATTCTTGTCATCATGGCTTTACTATTGTCTGGGTAAGATGGGTGTTGGGAGCTCAGCTGGAACCTAATGAGTATATTTAAGGTTGCCATAGGAAAATGCACCTTTGTTTTTAGGGCGTGTCTGAGCATTGAGCATAGTTATTTGGAAGCTGGGGATTGGATTGTTGGAGGATGTTTTAGCTGGCCACAGCATCTTCTTCTTGACACTCCCAGGCAACAGGTACAGGGTGGTGGTAGTGGCTGTTGGTATGTTTCTTCTTTCCTATGCTCAGATGTGGGGACCTGGAGCAGAGTGGGTATTATTATTGTTTAGTAGAGACTGAAGTTTAGAAAGTCAAGTGCCTAGCTGAAGGAGTAGCTGCTGTATAGTCGAGGTAAACTGTGCCATGGTGCCCCTAGTGGATAAACGAGAGCAGAGAGAGTAAACAGGCAACTCCAGAGTAGAACAAAGCCAGCTGATCAGAGAGGTATGTGTGTCAGTGACATAATAGATACAACCAACAAAAAATGGGCAACCAGAAACCAGAAAGCTTAGCAACTGCCTGGGGTAATCATTACTCCATTTTTCTTGCCTTTGTCTTTCAAAGAACTCTTGTGGAGAATTATTGCCCAACTCTCATGAAGGACAAAGGTAAGGAACAATTGATTCAAACCAAGAGTTGATATCAGAACTGACCTGGTGTCTTAATATTTCTATTGCCGTAAAGAGACACCATGACCAAGGCAACTCTTATAAGGACAACATTTAACTGCGGCTGGTCTACAGGTTCAGAGGTTCGGTCCATTATCATCAAGTCGGGAGCATGGCAGTGGCCAGGCAGGCATGGTGTTGGAAGAGCTGAGAGTTCTGCATCTTCATCCATAGGAAGCCAAGAACAGCCTGAATCTCTTCCCCACTTGGGTGCATCTTGAGCTTAGGAGCCTCAAAGCCCACTCCCACAGAGACACACATCCTCTATCAAGGCTAAAACTTCTCCAGTAAGGCCATACCTCCTAACAGTGCCACTTCCCATGGGCACAGCGTGTTCAAACCACCACACCTGGTGTTGGTATTCCCACTAACTATGTGTCCAGTTCACAAATGACTATGTGCCATCTGGTATGTTAGGCACAGAAAAGTAAACAATAGAAGACCTTCTAGAAATCACCCCTCCGGGCAGGGTGACTTTAGTGCTCATAGTCACGTGGGTCAGATGCAAAGATAAGGACAGCTCTTTCCAGCCAGCAATAATGGCAATAATGGGGACCCAGACAGAGCACCCCAACTGAAGACATGTTTTGGTGGAGTCTGCCCAGCACAGAGTGCAACAGAACATTGCTTTTCTTCCCCCAAACCTTGCATTTCTGTCAGGAGTGACCTTTGAGTTCATGATACCTTTCCCACGGTGACTCATGTTGAGCAGACAACAAAAACTTGAGTCCAACATCCTACACAGAAAGGCGTTTCTGTTGGTCTGAACGATGGAACTGAGGCTGCTTTCTTTCATGGGTGCTTCTGAGCTGTCCGCTCTCATCACCCAGCATTAGCCTGGTAGCCAGCTCCTCTATAATTTGTGGATTTCATCATCTTATTTTCATAACTGAAAAGTGTGTCTTCCTACCTGAGTCTTTAGGGATCTTTCTATTTTCCTAAATTGGGGGCTTGTGGTTTGACTGTCTTAGCTATGCATCATCTCAGGATCCTGGAGTGTAATTTGTGGAAGCTAGGACACAGGTTCATTTAGATCACGTGAGTTTGCCCTTATACTATTTTTACTTACAACAGTCAGTCCCTGAGACTGCAGTGTCAAAGCCCCACAGAGAAAATAAACAAGAGAAATATACTCATTCATAGTGCCAGAGGCCAGACATCTGAAACCAAGGTGCTGACAAGGTCAGGTTCCCAGGGAAGCCATCAGAGGAGCGTCCTTCCAGTTCTGGTACCCATTCATGTCCTCCTGCTTATAGAGGCAACACTCCAGTCATGCTACACGTTCTTACATAACTACCGTATGTCTCTGTCTCCACATGGCATTTTCTCCATGCCTCTTTGTTCAGCGGAGAAACCAGTCACATCGCATTAGGAACTGCTCTGAGTACGGCCTCATCGTAAATGGTTTATGCATGCGAAGATTCCATTTCCAAATGAGGTATCAAGGGTTAGGGCCTCAATGCATTTTGAGGGGAGGGGACACAATTCGATCTGTAATATCTGCATTGGGTAAAGGGATAACATGGAGCAAAAGTTGACGAAGGCTAGTCTGAGTGTCACCTGAGTCTGTCTCCCCCCCCCCACACACACACATCCTTCCCTTACAATTCTAGAGTTTAAGTTCAACGGGAAGCGCTGTGTTTGCCTTGTTTGTGTTGAGCAGTGGTGGACATGTGAGTTTGTAACACAACTAAGAAGACAGGTGACTGGGCTGGAGAGATGGCTCAGCAGTTAAGAACACTGGCTACTCTTTCAGAGGTCCTGAGTTCCTTTCCCAAAAAACCCTAAAAAACTTTAGGGCTGGTGAGATGGCCCACTGGTTAAAAGCACTAGCTGTTCTTCCAGTGATGCTGAGTTCAATTCCCAGCACTTATCACAATCTGTAAAGGGGTCTGATGGTATGCAGGTGTACATGGAGACAGAAGAAAAAAAGAAGAAAAGAGACAGATGATTGGTGGGAAATGGGCTCTGAGTTTCTGTGCACCTTGGCTCTCTTTGCATACGGCAGAGTAAGCAAACATACAATTGATATCAAAGTGCTCTTTGGTTTTGTCATTGTTGGCTGTGTATAATTCTAAGCTGAATGTCTCCTTCCCACACTTGGAATGGGATCTCCTGGTATTAAGTGATAACTCTGGATCCCTGGCTATATCCTGGCTGGGCCACAGCTCCACGGGTAAAGGGCTTCCCTAGCAAGCATGAGGCCTGACTTTGGTCCCTCAAAAAACATGTTTAAAAAAACCCAAAAACACCAGTCATGACAGCTTGTATTTGTTATTCCACTGCTGAAGAAGTCAAGAGGGCCTGAGTTTTGCTGCCAGCCAGCCTAGCCTCCTTGGCTGGGTTTCAGGCCAACAAGAAGATTCTGTCTCAAAAAAACCAAGGTGGTGGCATCTGAAGGACAGCTGAGGTTGTCCTCTAGCTCGCACAGGCACGGGCACATGTGCGTTTGGAAACAAGTACGGAAGGTTTATCCTTGGCAACATTAACGTTAACATCAGAGGCTATCAAACTTCTCATTTTAAACGTCAAATTCGACGTAGTACAAGTCCCTGAAGCAGTGCAGGGTTGAAGCCTGAAGCCCTTTTTTTTTCTTTTTCCTTTCCTTTCCTTTCTTTTTTCTTTCCTTTCTTTTCTTTTTTCCTCTCCTTTCCTTTCCTTTTTCCCTCCCCTCCCCTCCCCTCCCCTCCCCTCCCCTCCCCTCCCCTCCCCTCCCCTCCTCTCCTTTCCTTTCCTTTCCTTCTCATTAGACATTTTCTTTATTTACATTTCAAATGTTATCCCCTTTCCTGGTTTCCCCTCCGAAAACCCCCTATCAAGCAAGGGCTCTAATGCTGGCCTGGTGGTCCTACCTAGCAACCACGTGGGGGCAACTGACCTCACCCAGAGGTGCAGCCAAGCCCAGAGTGCCCGCTGGAGGGGGTAGGTGGGTGACTGGGTGCATGGCTACTCGTGCCTGGCTGTGCGCCCTTCTTTCTCTTAAGGAAATTCTTTTCATGCGGTCCACACAATAAAGTACATTTACACCAGAGTGGAGATCTGGTCCGTGGAGATCAGAAAGAAGCTGGCACGCATTCCTCCGTACTAAGCAACCAATCCCTAAAAAAAACAAAACAAAACCCCAAAACACAAACAAAACAAAAAAACAAGAAAAAGCCCAAATCAAATCAAAACCAAACCAAACCAAACCAAACCAAACCAAACCAAAAACGCCATCAGAACAATCTCAGCTTGCAGCCGCCCCAGGAACTTCCTGGTTCTGCATAGCCACGCCTCCCGTTACTATGGTAATGGGTCCCTCCCCCCTCCCCTCCGAAAGCCAACCTTGCTTCAGCTAAAACGTGTAGGCAAGCGTTCTCCTCCTTGATACTGATGGCTTTGCTTATAGAATTTCTTCCTTTCCCTCCCTCGGTAGGTCTCGTTGGCTAACCTTATTCCTCACGGTATTAAAACCTTTTTGTTGTTGTTGTTTTGTTTGTTTGTATTTTTGTTTTTGTTCTGTAGTTTTGTTTCGTTTTGGTAGTTTCATTAAAAAAAGCTTTTCAGAAAAAAAAAAAATTTAGATGTGCATTGGCCGGGAATCGAACCCGGGCCTCCCGCGTGGCAGGCGAGAATTCTACCACTGAACCACCAATGCCACTTAGTTGCTGGTGCCTTTTTATAAAACTACTGGAAGTGGCAGTGATGGGCGTTCCCGGTTCTGATGACAGCATTCTAAATTATAAGTGACTGGATTGACATCCCACAACGCATGTGCTTTGTCAGCTGACGCCCTTTCCCAGTCTTCTAGGACTCAAGCTCGGCTGCCTCCTGCCCATCCGGGTTCCAGAGTCTCAGCGGATGCTCCCGATCTTAAGGTGCTTTTCTGCAGGAAACAGGCTTGAGTTTACTGAGCACCCAATAACTCAGAGCTTTAAGCCGAAGAGGGTGATAAAATAGGCACCTTGTCTAAGGGGAATTAATTGAGAACTGGGTCTTAGTCCTCACTACTTGCCTCTTCCAGTGTGTCGTTAGAGGACAGTATCTTTCTAAGCAGTCGATGGGGTTTCAGACCCATGGAGTCTTACTGTAAATGTTTGCATGTGACTCTGATTAAGGTATGGATCAGATTCTCTCTACAGCAGGTCCCCTAATTTGGGGGATGAGTTCCTAGGTTCCTATGGATGTCTGGAACTGGACTGTAGTAAACCCTAGATGTGTTACATATTCCCGTAAATCCATGCATACCTGTGATAACTTTTACTTTGGTGATACATTTTACTTAGAAATTAGGAGCGGTAGAAGTTGACAACTGATTAAAATAGAAAACAAAAACAATAGACTGTAATCAGGATATGTGCATGTGTTGTTCTTAAAATCACTTTCTACCCTTTTACTTAACAGGAAGCGCTTCACAGTTAGTTTCTCTCGTGTGTCTAAAATAACAGCGGTGCAACTTCTGCACTTCAGGACTTTATTAAGTTAAATGAAGTGTACTTGGACACAGGCACTGAGGCACCTACTTACCAAGAGGCTGACAACTAACAGGTGGGTACCCTCAACAACAGGAATACACTAAACAAAGGGACCATTCTGAGCAGGTCAGAGCAGACAGCATGACAGTTCATCATGCCTGTCAGAACGGCACGCAGCCGTACTCCTCTGAGCCTCCATTTTCCAATTAATATAATAAGAGGATGGCGACTAATCTTGGTTGACAACTTGAAATGCCTGGGAAGAGGGACCGACACTTGGGAAATGGTCCCCATCAGATTGGCCCACGAGCATGTCTGCTGGGCGTGGTTCATGACTGCTAGTTGATGCAAGAGAGCCCAGTTGACTGTGGGCAATGCCATCCCCAGGCTGATGGGTCTAGGCTGTCTAAGAAAGACAGCTGAGCAAGCTAGAGGGAGCAAAGCAAGATGCACATAAATAAGCGCATAAGCACATAAGCTAGTGTTATTATCGAAGCCCTTAGTAGATTTATGAGTTTATTCAGGAACCTGTACTTCTGGAGCTGGGTTTATATAAGACTCAATAAACTTTTGATTATTGGAGGTAAGACTAGATTAAAGCTGGGTATGTAGCAAGCACCTCTAATCCCGGCACTCAGGAGGCTGTGGCAGAGGGATCGAGAGTACCAGTGAGCAGAGTGAGCTCTACACCGGCCTGGCCTGGGATGTGTAGGGAGATCTTGTCAAACGACAGGGTAAACAACGACAACCCTAAGAATTACATGTAACTTCTTGTTCTCATTTTAATTTCACTGAAAGCAACATATGAGAGTGGACAGGCTCATACAGAAGAGGCCTCGCTGCATACTTGACAGGACCAGGCTGGCCTCAGCCTCCACGGCTCCTTCCCACATGCTCAGCTATCTCCTCCTGACCTTGGAGGCTCCTCACATAGATTCTCAGTGCCAGACCAGCCTCAAGAAGGGAGAGAGTTTCTGTTCCCACCGCTGTTTCCTTTTTCTTTTTTAGAGAAAGCCTGGCACCAGCATCTCTCTCTCTTCCAGCCAGCAGACTTCCTGGAAAGACTGGAGGAGACCAGTTTCCCTTTGGTCTTCTTCCAGAGTCAAAGCTATGCCTTTTGATGTCCACCATAGTTTTTGCACAGGGAGCCCTCAGGACTTGTTTCCATGCCCTCTTCTGAGAGGACACACTGCAGCAAAGGCTGACTTACCTAGTGCCCTCTAAGATTAGAGTGTGTCTGGGCCTCGGGCCAAGAGGTCACAGTACCACGGGAGGGGAGGGCACGGGAGCTGGCAAACAAACAGCTGGGGCACAGCAGAAGGAGAGAATGTAAGGGTTTGCTTGGACCTATCAGGAGGTGTCCTGCTGGGTCTGTGAGTCTCAGGGTCATGCCACTGGGACCTCATGGCCAATACAGAGGTACCTCAATCTTTCCTTGATGTCTTTCTCCCTCTGTTCTCTGTTCTTTGTTCTCCTGTTTTGTTTGTTTTGTGTGTGACCTCCTGCCCTCTTCCCCACTCTTTACCAACTTCATCCAACAAATCTTATTCAGTGTCTGTAATGTGGAGGGCACCGTGCTGGGACACGCGATGGTCACTACCGCTAAGGGATTCAAGTATTTTAATGAGAGATCAGCACAAACATCCTCATTAAACAAGGAAAGTAATAAAAATAAATCTAATCTCAAATACTTTTTATGGGCATTCTCTACCTCTGACCTGTAGGGATAAATGGATACGGCTCTAGCTGACAGGATGGTTTCTCTGGTGGGGAAGAATTTGGGTTACAGAATCAGATGGATACAGATATGCACCTCAGCTCTGACATTGACAAGCTGTGGGGGGGGGAGGGGGGGTCAAATTGTTTAATCTCTCTGGCCTTTGTCTCTAAAATGGTAGGCTCAGGTAGAGAGAGTACTTTCTAGCAGAGACAGAGGGCAAACATACAGAGAGACACTGAGAGATTGCGAGCCGTGAGAACCAGGTGAAATGTTGCCTAAATGATGTCAGCCCAGTGCCTGGTATACAAGACTCAAAAATACCACATATCATTGCTGCTTTACCTATGCAAGCCTAGGAGTCGGGCACGCATTGTCTCTAAAGAGCCAGATAGTAAACGCTCCAGCCTCTGGACCAACACAGCATCAGAGCAGCTACCCACCTAACTCTCTACAGAAGCCATAGGCATGGGCAAGCAAGTGATCCCACTTGTGTGCCAACAAAACTGGGGTTTTTTTAGACATGGAAAGCTGAAATTTTATCTAACTTTCACATTGCAGAATGCTTTTTGTTTTGGCTTTTTCCAAATCATTTTGACTATCAACATAAAAGCCAACCCCATTGCACAGACTGTGGAAAGAGGTCAGGAGCCAAGCATTGGCCTGCTGGCTAGTTTGCCCACCGTGAGTAAGCTGGGTGAAATGGAGGACACTCCACTTTTCATGGATTTCACTTCACAGGGATATCTAACTGGGGGCCTTTCATCCCTCCCTGCATCAGTGTCTAGATGCAAGCTGACTGACTAACACAGTTATAACTCAACCCAAAGACTGCATAAACCTCACACGTGAAAGTAATGCCTCCACTTGACTTGTGCATGAGCCAAGATAACAATACTTCCCATTCGCTAGTCAGCAAGATAAGCCGTGGAGAAGATAATCCGGGCTTTGCAGGTGCAGGCGTGCTGCTCCTGACAGGTGCAGGGCTTTGCCTGTGTGGTGGGCACTTTGCTTCTTGGTGCGGTGAGCTGAGACACACTGGACTGAGGGTCACAGGCTAACTAGGTTTTATAAGCATGGCCAGAAGGCACAGAAAGCTTAGTGACGAGACCTGGGGAGTGCAAAGGAGAGAGAAAGAACCTACTAGAAAGAGCCAGTCCCGAACAACATGGAAGTCAGATCATAAATGAGTCTGCTGTGAAACATTCGGGTATCCCATGCAATGCACATTCCCTCTCTTTCTCTCTCTCTTTTTTTCCAGACAGGGTTTCTCTGTATAGCTTTGGCTGTCCTGGAACTCACTCTGTAGACCAGGCTGGCCTCGAACTCAGAAATCTGCCTGCCTCTGCCTCCCAAGTGCTGGGATTAAAAGCGTGCACCACCACTGCCTGGCTACACATTCCCTCTTCTCCTGACTTCCCATGCTCCTCTTAAATGACTGTAGATAGAAATAGAACACTTTGCCTTTCCTTTCTTCTGAAATCTGAGAAGACTTTCAGTTTCAAGTTTATATCAACATCCTTGCAGGCCACAAATTTCTTCTCCAATAACATAAAGTAACTGTGAAATCCAGAGGTATTGCAATTTATTAATAATAAATTTAAATAATAATAATCATTAAAGTTGCTTCTCATGAGCCAGAGGAAATGTAAGGCCTTTTTCATAAAGCCATCCAAGAATCCAGTTTGCTCTTGCACATAGAGTCAGCTATTATCCTTAGAGAAAGGATGACTTGCTTATACAGCCAAACAGACCCCTCTAACAACCTTCAGTGCTGGATGCCGTGCCAATACCTACTGACTCGTTGGAGCCTTTGCTCCAGGAAAACCACAATTATCTTAGTCACTATTCTATTGCTGTGAAGAGACACCATGACCAAGGAAACTCATTTGAAATAAAGCATTTAAATGAGAGCTGGCTTCCAGTTTCAGAGGGTGAGTCCATTATCATGACAGGGAGCATGGTAGCAGGTAGCACACATAGCCCTAGAGCAGTAGCTGAAAGTTCTACATCCTGACCCCCAGGTGGAGGAATAGAGAGACACTGGAACCGCTGTGGGCTTTTGAAACCTCCGAGCCCATCCTCACTAACTCAATTTCTCCAACAAGGCCACACCTCCTAATCCTTCTAATCCTTTCAAAGAGTTCCACTCCTTGGTGACTAAGCATTCAAATATATGAGCCTATGGGGGCCACTCGTATTCAGCCCACTACAACAAGCATAGTCATTTCCATCTGGACACTTTGAGTCACAGGGAACCAGCTGCCAACTTGCTTTTGTGTTTTATCTGGTATATGATGAAGGGAGAAAGTGAGATGTAATCTTGGGCATCATTAGAAAGGAAAAAGGAATGGAACTAGGTCACAGTGTACCTGAGAGCACACCCAATGCCTCTTCTTCTATACCCACTGAGAACTGTGTGGGCATGGACTGTCACACAGTGATGTGGGAGTGAGGAGGAAGAGGAAGGGAGGAAAAAATCAACAGAAAATGTTGTACATACTACTTTGTATTAATATTCTATTTATTTTTACTTTATGTAAATGGGTGCTCTGCCTACATGTTCATTTGGTAGACACATGCATGCAGTGCCCACGGAGGCCAGATGGAGCTCACATCCTTCAGAACTGCAACTATAGACAGTTGTTAGCTGCCATGAGGACCTGGGGACCAAAATCCTATCCTCTGAAAGAGCAGCGAGTACTCTGAATGCCTAAATAATCTCTCAGGTCAATCAATCAATCAATCAATCAATCAATTTATTTATTTTAAAAAGCACAAGCCTGAGGTCACAGGACCTGACAGTGTCTTTCCTCTTTGGCTTCCTATAAAGAGTGGCATTCATACCTTCTAAAGGGAGGAGGAACTTCCCTGTGACATGAAGATCTTAAAGCTGCAGACCAAAAAGCCTGGATCAACGTCATAGACTCCATCTGCTTCAGTGTGGATGTATTCTTTGAAGGTCTGGGGGATAAAGCCTTGGTCCACAGTCTGCAATACTACAGAGATCTGGGGAGCCTTTAAGAGGCATGTGCTATTGGGAAGTCTTCTGGTCACAGGGGTGTGCTCTCCAAGGGAACTGTGGCACCCCAAACCTATCCTGTTCCTCTCTTTCATGTCCCAGAACAAGATAAGCAAGTCCGTGCTACCGTGCACTCCCGGGCCCACTGGGCTTATGCTGATAGGGCACTCAGGGGTTCCACCCCAATTCCCAGCTCTTGCCAAGAACTGGAACAAAGTAAAACTCAAAAGTCAAGCTTCATAGACTCAGAGTGGAAGGGATCTGAGAGATGGCTTCACCCGGTCATCTGAATGCCACAGATACCTTCTCCAAACAACATGGCTGCAGCTCAGCAACATTACAAGACTCTGGTTCTATCCCGGCACAGAGATGGGGCAGCAAAAACCAGCTGCTCCATCACAAGTTTTACTCACCGCTATCTCCCCCGCCCCCATGTTTCTTCAGAACAGCGGGATAGCTGGGCATAATGGCATTTTGAGAACCAGTATACAGACAAAGAAACAGGTCTGAGGGGACACTGTGACTCTCTCATGCTATACAACTAAGTAGGAAAGCCCTCCAAGAGACTGGCAAGACTTGTAAGCATAAGCCCAGTGGACCCGGGAGCACAGGGTAGCACGGACTTGCTTATCTTGTTCTGGGACATGAGAGAGAGGAACAGGATTGGTTTAGGGTGCCACAGTTCCCTCGGAGAGCACACCCCTGTGACCAGAAGACTTCCTTGGAGACCTTTGTGGTCCTGCTTGGCTTTCATAATAACTAGCTTCATAGAGAACGTTCCATAACAGAGATGATTAGCAATATGAGAAACAAGAGGTGCTGCTAAGTGAGACTGAAAAACTACGTTGAAGAGTAGAAAAAGGCTCTCACTGCACAGCCGGCCTCTAGAGGAATTACTGGCTCAGGGTTTGTGAATATATACTCCCCAGTCAAACAGCGGGAGTTCCCAAGATAGCAGAGAAACCGGAACCCTGCACAAAGGACTGTAGTCCACAAAGGTCAACCACTCGGCCAGCCATTTGGGCAAAGGGCAGGGAAGAAATAAACCATGACATCCTGTTAGAAGGGGATTCACAGAAAAGGCAAACTCCTGGGAATAGTAAAGAAGCAAAAAGACACAGACACTGTAGTGAAGAAGCCAAGTCCTCAAAATGGCCTTGGCGGCAAAAAGCCAGCACTGACCCAAACACAGAAGAGAGAGAGTGTGTGTGATGTGTTTGTGTGTGGTTTGTGTGTGTGGTGTGTGCATGTGTGTGGGGTATAGTGTATGTGCATGTGTGGTATGTGTATGTGTGTATGGTATGTAGGTGTCTGTGTGAGTGGGGTGTGTGTATGTGTGTGTATGTATAGTGTGTATGTGTGGGGGGGGCATAACTCAAGTGCTGAAGCCTTTCTTTGAATGCAGGGTAAACAGATTGAAGTGATAAGAACACAGAAATGGCGGTTGGCATGGTTTTGTCGGGCATCTGGCTCTCCCTTTCTCATTCTGATCAGGCTGCAGCATTTGGGCAGGGGTGGGATGGTAGGGTGCCAGTGCTCAGATTCAGGCCTTGGTATGCGCTTTACCCTAAGTTACAACTCAGTCATCCATTCTACTTGTTCGCTTTTAAACTTTCTCTTTAAAAAATTATTTGGCTGGGTGGTGGTGGCACATGCCTTTAATCCCAGCACTTGGGAGGCAGAGGCAGACAGAATTCTGAATCCAAGGCCAGCCTGGTCTACAAATTGAGTTCCAGGACAGCCAGGGCTACACAGAGAAAGCCTGTCTTCAAAAAAACAAAAAAAAAATTGTATGTGTTCATGTTCATATGTGTCAGTGTATATGTGTAGTGGCTAAAGGCTAATGTCTTGTCACCCTCTGTCATGTGTTTTGATTTATTTTATGTGCATGAGTATCCTGCCTGAATGACAGTTACAGATGGTTGTGAGCCATCATGTGGGTGCTAGAAACCAAATCTACAAGAGCACAAAGTGCTCTTAACTGCTGAGCCATCTCTCCAGTCCTTTTGAGACAAGGTTTCACTACGGAGCTCTGGCAGACCTGGGACTTAGTGTGTAGTTACAGAGGTTCATGTGCCTCTGCCTCAAGTGCTGGGATCAAAGGCGTGTGTCTCCATGCCTGGCCTCCACCTTCGTTTTTGAAACAGGGTCCGCTGAACCTAGAGATCAGTGTGTTGTCTAGAAGAGTTGGCCAGTGACCTCTGGGAATCCTCCCATCTCTGCTTTCACAGCATTAGAATACAGCACAGCACAGCATGCCACAGCATACACTGTCTTTTTACCTGGGTGCTGGAAATCAGAACTTAGGTCACTGTACTGGTTGGCAAGTGCTTGACTAAGTTATTTCCTAAGCCCCACTTTTGTTTTTTTGTTAAAATGCTATTAATATATGCTTATTTGCATGCAGAAACAGGAGAACCAAGCCTTCATTTCAATTTTTTCACAAAACTTACTCATTAAGTGGAGAGTCTAGTTCAACTTGCTATTTCGTGGCCAGCATTTTGCCAGCAACAGCCTAGAGTCTTAAGCCAGCCGTCATGCAGCCTCCAGATTCTAAGTTTCCCTTTCACACACTCTCACAACTGTGTCTGGCTTTTTAGGAACAAACAGACCCACAACCTTGACACCAACCTCTGAGATTTTAGGTCTACAACAGGATGCTACCATTCTTCGGTTCACAGCAAAATTAAAGGGTCTGTAAGAGGCTGAACAGCTCCTGTTGTAAACTCCCCATCTTTTGCATGATGCCTCCTTTCTGAGGCCACACTGACCATCCAATCCTAAGTGTCATCTATGTATGCCACACCATCCCAGTTGAACCCTTAATGACAGTTGTCATAGTTTGTAGTGACTAATTTGCACGGGTAGAGCAAGCCCCTTGTCAACCTCTAACTCCATGGGATCACCCTCCATGGCTGGCACAGCATTCATGCAACTCAGCACATATTGTCGTGCCAAACACTGCATCCTGAAGAATGGCTGAGTATCCTGCTTGTCTGGACATGACCTGGGGTAACGTCACCATCACTGCCCAGAAGAATATAGTCCCAGTGACCAGATTCTTAGATGAGACACTTCAGAAACAGTGGAATGGTCCAGTGTCTGCCTGCTAAAGATCCCTCTGAGTTGTCTTTGTAGATGGGTTCTGTTGGGAAAGTGGCATTTGCAAGCTAAAAGGACAGCCGCAATTCCTTAAGAGTGTGACACAGTGGGGACAGTCTCCACACTGCTCATCTGTGTGACAGCTGATGTTCATTGTCAACTTGACTGGATTCAGGATCACCGTGGAAACACATTTTGGATGGGTCTATTAGAGTGTTTCCAGAAGAGTTTAAACTGAAGAGCGAAGACGTACTGTGAATGTGGGTAGTGTGATCCCATAAGTTGGGTCCCGGTCTGAGTAAAACAGACAAAAAGAGTTGAGCCCCAGCCTTCATCTCTCTGCTTCCGGCCTGCAGATGCAATGTGACCAGTCAGCTCCTGCTGCTGGGCTATCCCCACCATGAAGGAATCTTAAACCATGAGCCAAAAGTAAACCCTTCGTTCCTTAAGATGCTATGGTCAAATACTTTTGTCATAGCAACAAGAAGAATAGTTAATCCACACAGGCACTAAAGTGTACTTTATAATACAGCTACACGTCTGTGACTACTGGATACAAATAAACACCACAAGTAATGAGGACTAAGCATCATTTGGACATTTTCCAGTCCCCCTCCCCTTTTCTTCACTGCTGGAGAGAGAACACAGGGATCGTGTTAGGCCAGGCTTTCTCTCAGCCACATCCTGAGTCCTGCACTTCACTCCTGCTTTTCCGTGTTCTGAACTTTGAGCTCCAGTAAGCCACCAAATCCTGGAAGAATTCATGGTGACTGACTGATGACCGGGAAGAGAAAGGACACCATGCCATCCCAGAGACCTCTCACAGCACTTAGCTTACCAAAGGGGTCTACAGGCTGCGGTATAGCTCAGTGGTAGAATGCTTGCCAGCCTAATATGAGGGAGGTGCTAAGTGAGTTCCATCCCTAGTGCCATAAAAACAAGCAAGAGGAAACCACTTGAAATTTATTTTTGAAGAAAGAAATGACTACTGTTTATGCAAAGATGTAGTTTTTACCCTCCTGCAAAACTCTTATCTATAAAACTGTACCAAGTTAAAGCCAAAATCAATATCGAAAGCAAAATATTACCAAATTAGATGTATCTTTGTTATTTGTACTGCCTGCCCACATTTAAGTATTTCCAGCATTACCAAAGGAAAATATTTTCAAAAATAGCCCAACTGTTTTTTTGCAAACAGTTCAGTTGCAGTGACCTTTTGTATATAACCCAAACACGATACCATAGGCAAGATTTTCTGCTTTTATTTAGGAACCCAAAGTGCTGGAGAGATGGCTCAGCAGTTAAGAGCACTGACTGCTCATCCAAAGGTCCTGAGTTCAATTCCCAGCAACCACATGGTGGTTCACAACCATCTGTAATGGGCATCTGATGCCCTCTTCTGGTGTGTCTAAAGACACTGACAGTGTACTTATATAAATAAAATAAATAAATAAATCTTTAAAAAAAAAGATGTATTTAGGGACCTAGACATAGTCATGTTATGTTGCTCTAAATTAAAAAAAATATTACTTTATTTTTTCTTTTTATTGAATTTTTTCTCACATATGTATCCTAATTATAGTTTCCCCTCCCTCTACTCTTCCCAGTTCCTCCCCACATCCCCTCCCCTCCATCCAGATCCATCCCCCTTTGTGTCTCTCGTTAGAAACCAAACAGGCTTCTAAGGGATAATAATAAAATACGACAAAGTAAAACACAAGAAGATAAAACAAAACCCATCATATTGGAGTTGGACAAGACAGACAAACAGAAGGAAAAGAGCCCAAGAGAAGCACAAGAAATAAGTACCCACTTGTTGACACACTCAGGAATCTCATAAAGCCACCAATATATACACAGAGGACCTGGTGCAGCTCGCTGGGGGCCCTGTGCTTGCTGCTTCAGTTTCTATGTTCATATGAGCTCTGCTCAGAAAACACTGCCTTATGATTGCGTGTGTCTGTGTGTACGCCACAGCACACATGTGAGGTCAGAGGACAAGTTGCTTCTCTCCTTTCATCTGTCGACCCTGAGGCTTGAACTCAGATCATCAGACTTGGCAGCACGTGCCTCAACTTGCCAAGCCATCTCATTGGCCCTACAATTTTGCTTCTAATGACGATGGGGATCAATGAAAGAGAAGTGACCTAATAAAAGTCGTGCTATGTGTTAAAGAGAAAAAAGGAAGGAGAAGCTAAGACAGAAGGAGAGAGGATGAGAAGGAATTGTGACGCGGGTCTCTTGTTTCTGGCCGTTACTTGCTTTTGCATTCATCCATTCATGGACTTATTCCAGTTCTTGGAACAGTGCACGGTGCTCACCTGGCACAGGACATGTGAAAGTGAAGTGAAAGCAGCATTTTAGCTGGGCAGTGGTGGCACACACCTTATCCCAGCTTTTGGGAGGCAGAGGCAAGCAGATCTCTCCATTTGAGGCCAGCCTGCTCTATAGAGCGAGTTTTAGCTACACAGAGAAGCCCTGTCTTTTTTTTAAAGAAGGTTTTATCATTTCTTTTTTTTAAATTATTTTTATGCTTTTTATTTATTAATTATTTTATTTATTTATATCCCAAATGTTTTCCTTTTATTAGATATTTTCTTTGTTTTTATTTACTACGTATTTTTCTCAATGACATTTCCAATGCTATCCCAAAAGTCCCCCATACCCTCCCCCCCACTTCCCTACCCACCCATTCTCATTTTTTTGGCCCTGGCGTTCCCCTGTACTGGGGCATATAAAGTTTGTGTGTCCGATGGGCCTCTCTTTCCAGTGATGGACGGGTTTTATCATTTCTTTCTGTGAATATATATGCGTGTGTGCCTGCATGAGTGTGTGCACCACGTGCATGCAGGTTTCTGCAGAGGTGAGAAGTCAGTGTCAGATCCCCTGCGACTGAAGCCACAGGTGGTTGTGAGCCACCGTCATAGGTGCTGAGAACCAAGTCACAGTCTTGGGCAGGAGCACTAAGCACTCTTAACCACAGAGCCATCTCTCCAGCCCTGAAACTTTACAGGGCTGTTTCCCCTTTGTGTGAAATACTACTCTCTTTTCCTGTTCGTCGTCTGTCAAAAGTTCCACTAGGTGTCATCACCATTCCAAAAACTATCCTGACACAGGGAAGCCCCATGGGTTTCCTTCCAGTTACCAGTAATGCTGGTACATCCTGTTATAGCTGCTACCACCTCTCTCTCTCTCTCTCTCTCTCTCTCTCTCTCATGTGCACTCTTGCTCTCACCTTCTCTTTGCACCGGATATAATTATGTAACCCAGGCTGACCTGAAATTCCATATGTAGACCAGGCTGGCCTTGAACTCACAGAGATCTACTTGTTTTTTCCTTCAGGTGCTGGATTTAAAGGCAATCACCACCACACCATTATGCACCACATGTCGATGGAGACAGTTCTGAGATGAGTCCTCAGTGATTTCATGGTTGTAACACCACAGAATATACCTGCAGATACCCTAGTGGTATAGATGACTATCCATCTTGGCTTCATTGGCTGTAAATATGTACATGGTATTGCTTACTGTCCCCAGGGCCACAATAAATAAAAGTTCATGAGACCAAACCAGGCATGACAGAAAATGATGCAATGAAGGGTGACAGAAAGTACAAGTCCTGAGGTCACTGCTCACACGCCGTGGTGTGCAGTGTTGTAGTAATCATGCGTCTTTGTAAGTAGGGGCAGTGGAGGCTGGGGAGATGGCTCAGTCAGCAAATAGCTTGTGTGTCAGCATGAGAACAAGAATGATACAGGTTCAAGGTGAAATCCTGCCTTGGGAGATAAGGTGGAGAGCTACCAAGGAGGATGCTGATGTTCACCTCTGGCCTCTGCATGTATATGTACCCACATACATGTACACACATACACACATGTGCACAAGATAAATGAGTAGCAGAGTTGTTTTAAAATAATAAGAGTATGTACAGTAAAACCACAAACCGCTCATCCTTGTCAAGTACCCCGTACTGTGTGTAGCTGTGTGGTGTAAGGTCATGAGAGAGGCAGGGCAGCGGGTTGGTTTACACAGCATCTCAGCACTCATATGAAAAGTGCCTTGCACACCATAATGACATCAGCATCACCAGGCTCAGCGCCATCACAGTCCTATGAGACGCTGCTGCATAGCACATGACTGTGTACATATGAATAAAATTGAGGCTGAAGAACCTTTATTAGAAATAAGAGAATATTCTCCAACTGGGAGTGACATGCCAGCTGTATTTTGAATGAATGGTACTTAGGGGGCTTAGTTATCTTAATGCTAAAGGGGTATACTACTTGAAGTCAGTGTTTTACCAAGCAACGTGGTATATACATGGTTGAAATTCAATGTTTTAGCACAGTTTACACATACCAAAACATGTGAAAGGCCAAGAGGCTATCAACTTGATTTTAACATTAAGATCGCCTCAGTGATATTAGCAGCATAGCCTATGTGACAGTTTCTCCATTTAGATTCATGGCTTGTGATGTGGAGGCTCTAGCAACAGGTCCACTCTATCTGTTTTTAGTATCTTGTACTGTTGGGACTTTACCCATTGGTCCACCCTGTCTGTAGTCAGTGGCTTATGATGGAGGGACTCTCCTCCTGTGTCCTTTGTAGATGGTGGATTGGAACATCACTTCTCATATGGTTCCTTTTTGCAAATGCTCTCCATCTGTGTTGTAGGCATGATACGTTTTAAATTGTGTGAAAAATTCTTTAAAAATTATTCCATTGACCACATACACACTCTCCTGTTGTTCTGATTTGTGATGAACCACAAAAGATACTAGCAGGTGACCTACTGGCCACGACCGGGTACTCTGAATGTCCTTGCTGTCTCCAGTAAGGACATATGTGATCTTTCACAACTCCTCACCCTTTTCCTCATTGGACTCTGCTTGAGACCATTGGGAAATGCGCTCTGTAGGCCATTTGCCTTCCAAGTTTGAAAAGGGAACAGACATTGAAACATGTGAGTGACTGGGAACTGGCAAACCTTCTGCCAACCTGTGACAACTGGGGGGCTTGCCAACTTGCTTCTGGGTGTTATTTGGCATATACACTGACACAAATGTTATGTCTATCAGCTTCTCTAGGTAAGTGGTTCTCAGCCTATGGATTGTGACCCCTTTGGGGGTAGAAAAACCCTTTCAACAGGGGTCGACTTAGACCATTAGAAAACAGGGATATTTACATTAGGATTCAAAACAGTAGCAAAATCAGTTACAAGAAAATAATTTTATCATGGGGAGGGGGTCACTGCAACATTGGAATTGTTTTAAAGCATCGCAGCATTAGGAAAGTTGAGAACTACTACTCGAGGCTCATCTTTTCTTAAGGGTTCGATGGAGAGGGGACAGAACAAATAAATAAGACCCAACTCCTGGGGTCCATGTTTCTTTAGGGAAAGTGGTTCCATTTCATGTGAGCTTTGTTCCTCCTGGACCCAGCACTGGCTGACATCATTCTTGTCACTATTACAGGTCGTCCAACATGTCCTCTGGATGGAGAGAAGCTTTTGAGTCACTTGGGGAAGTAGCTCTTTGCAGAGGAGATAATGCTAGGTTCCAAGGCTGAGTGCCAATAGACTGTCAGGACACTGGCAAGGCATGACAGTGCATGTGTACAGCAGTCCATCCGTGTGCCTCTATATCGACATTTTAACATTTCAGATACTTTGACTCTTAGTTTTGTTTTATTAGTGTGCATACCCCAAAGTAACTAAGCATCAGACTTAAGGAACACTTGTTAGGAAAGAAACAGGTCAATCAGTTAGTCAAAATGGTTTGCTGAAGGTCTTAACAACATGTGGTTATAGCCTGGCACCACTGAAGAGTCAGAGCAGGAGCCTTTAAGAGTCAAAGAGAAAGTTAAACTCGGTTCTCTCACATGCTGGCATCTGAAGTTAAGCCAGCAGAAACAAGAGGTTCAGGCTGGGCTAACTCTCCCTTCGCCCCCTCCAGCACTTACAAGAGGAGACACAGAACCATGTCCAAGCAGTTTGCAAGGATGGTTAAGACACACTCCTTGGACTCGAAAGCCAGTGAAAACAAAACCCATGAGGACATTGCTGGATGAAGGGCCTCTTCTGCAAGAGAGAAGTGTGCAAAGAAGATTGAAGGTAACTAACTGCTCTGTTGGCTGCACAAGATGAGAGAGGGGTCTGGCATTGTCATGTGACATCTGAGAGGCCTTCAAAGGGTTGTGAGACAAGCAGAAACCACTGGGTGAAAAGACAACAGCTAGAGGTAGTGGGTCTTTCCAAACAGTAGGACCCAGCATCACTGGCACCGGAGAACGAAGGAAGGGGGCCACTGTCAGAGCGAACAGCCTACTTTTCTGTCATAGTAGGTACACAACAAGGACCTAAAGTAGAACAAAGGCCTCGGACACTAAATGTCCAGCAGGCAACGGGATGAATTTACTGAAGGTGGCAGGTATGGACACCAAACAGGAAGCCATTACACCAGTCAGCTCTTTTATGCATTCATTACTTTGGTTTGAATGTCTCCACCAATGCTCATGTTGAAATTTAATTCCCACTGTGAGGTAAAGGGATGGGTCCAGGCAGGCTCTGTAAGAGGAGATTAATCCATCCTGGATTAATGGATTAGGAGGAAATGGGTTATCTCAGGAGTGGCTTTGTTATAAAGTGAGAGCTTTCTGGCTTCTTTTTTGTCTTACTGTGTGACACCTTGCACTGTCCTGGCATCAATGTGCTCAACAGCCTGGGTCCCTTGACCTTGGACTTCCTAGCTTCCCTACCTATACAAAATACACCTCTTTAAAAAGAAATTCTCCATGTTGTAGCATTTTCTTACATCAACAGAAAACAGACTAAGATACTCATCTTCAAGTAGGCATTTTTGTGCATCCTGTGTCAGGTACCTGCACACTCGAGGGCGATGGAAGAGCTTTTGCTACTATGGTGAGCTACACACCAAGCTCTAAGGGGATAGAGTCCAGAGGGAAAGAAGAGTCTTAATTCTTATAGGCAAGAGCTCTGATGGAGGTGAACACAAGGTACCCTTGGAGGGTCCAAGACAAGAGACACTTAGATTGCATCTTGAGGGACAAGCAGAGATTGGTCAAAGAACAAAGACGAGGAAGTGTACACTGGTCAGAAGGAAAAGCTGGTGCTGAGATCTTTAGCAACCTAACAGCCACGGCAGCTCTGGTCCAAGATGAGAGAAATTGTGCTTTTCCAAAAATTAAAAATAGCTACCTTTATACATCAAACAATAACCATGGCAGTCTAGTGAGTGTGTGGTTTGTTCCAGGCACTGAGCGATTACGTATTTGTTTGCTTGCAGTACTGGAAAATGAACTCAATGCCTTGTGCATGCAGGACACGAGCTATGTCCTGATTATACCCTCTAGCCCAGACTCTGTTCTATTAATTAATTTGTTTGTTCGTTTGTTTGAGACAGAGTCTTGTGTAGCTTATGTAGTCAGGGATGAGCCTGAACGTCTGCTCTTCCTGCTCCCCCCCCCCCCAAGTCCTGGGATAACAGGTGTGTATTCCCTCATCTGGTTTTTTGGTGCTGGGGATGGAAGCCAGGGTATTGTGCAAGCTAGCCAAGTCTTCTCTTAACTGAGCCACATCCTTGGTCAAGATAGTGTTTGTTACACACAGTAATTTATCTAATTATCACAAAGGGCATTGCCATTCCCACTCTACAAATTTTCCCCCTTCAGAGTCCCAGAGTCAGGAAGTTTGGGTGAGGGGTGATGGAGGAGTCTGTGTGCTTTGGGGTAAGACACGTAGTGACAGCTAGAGAGAGAAGGCGACAGTGACTTGAGTTTAAGTTTGGACATTACCTGTCGTGGATATTCCCATTGACACTCGAGCTGAAATTCAGTCTCTCTTGTGAGGTATTAAGAGCGGGAACCAGATGGGACCCTTCCGTGGTGACCAGGCCACCAGGACAGGGTCATTGGCCCATGTGTTAATGCACTGCCTTGAGGGTGGGACTACTGCAGAAGCCAGTTTGATTTTGTTTCTTTTCTGTGCTCCAGGCACCAAGTCATACCCTCTGCCACCTCAGGATGCTTCGGAGTGCCTCCGCCTGCCAAGAGATCCCCTCCAAATGAGGCCTCTTGACCTCAGACTTTCCAGCTTCTGGAACCGCTGACTGAGTGAACGTGTATTATGTATAAATGATCCATTTCCTGGTATTTGGTTGTAGCAACAGAAAACTGACTACGGCAGACATATTGAGCTCCGATTGTTTGTGAGCAACATGGAAATGTCAGCAGCTGTTGAGTTCTCCTTTCTAACCTCAGGAGAAAGGACTGGGTAGAAAACAAGGATTAGAGACGATAAAGAAACCTAGGCAGAGGACACCATTTCAGAAAGCACTGTCAACCAGGCAAAGGCCACAATGCCTTCCGTGTTTAACCCTTTCAACGGCCAAATAAAGTTGATAACCACCATAATTTTGATAGGATAGACTATGTATGTCATTCGGTCTCCTTGCACTTCTATTCCTGGGTTTCCACCCTTTCTGTGACTATAAACCAGTATTTTATGTTGGGTAAGATATAGACATTCATTTCACTAAAACTAAGATTGTATGAGGGGCCCTACGCCCCCTGCTATCTCATTTTTAATCTTTGATTTTTATTTATGTATTCATGACAAGGTCTTGCTATGTATCACAGGCTGGCTTGGCTCTTACGGTCCTCCTGCCTCAGCCTCCAGAGAGCTGGAATTATAAGCATGTGCTGCCACGCCTGGCACAGACTTCGCTTCTAAAATAGACTGGCTGCAATGCACGAACTTACTTTACCACCCACTCAGGAGAGCCACAGCTTGAGAACTGCTGTCTAACGCCCTTCTGCCTCCCACCCCTGCGTCTGGACTCCCATGGCAGCTTTGCAAAGATGAGGGGAGGTGTGACCGACATCAGAGATGCTAATGTAAAGAGAAAAGTTGGCTTCTGTTTGGTTTTCAGTCTTCCGTACAGCCTGATGAGCCCTGGGCTGCCTCTGCCAAGTTGTACCTGGAGGACATGTCTATAGAAGCCAGTTCTTAAGCACTGAGTCATGTGTGGCTGTCATGAGTCTTTGTGGGGATTAAAGCCATATTTGCTGCCAAGTTTCCCCCCATCTAATGCAGGAAGGGAGGCAGATGCACAAAACTTTGGAGAACTTTTGAAGTTATTTGCTCTAAAATTGCCACACTGTTACACGGCAGAAGTTTTGGGCATATGGCCCAAAGCAAACCAGCCCCGTGCTTACATTCTCTTTAACGTAGTTTCTGAAGACAGCAACTGCAGGAGAAGTATTAGCTCTGGGGCAGAAACGATGGCATGTCATGGTAACGTCTTATTCAGGAGGAAATGGTTCTGCTGGTCAGACCATGGGAATCGACTCCCAAATAAGTCATAGACCCTGAACGTAAGCACTCCTCCGTTTTCTTCTGTTCTACAGAACGATGTGGCATGCTCCTTTTCACCAAACGACTCCTTCCGAGTGGCCCGCCTACACCCTATCATCCCCACACTCGCTGATGGTCAATGTTGGCCTGGGTGGATGGTCAGGCTCCTCCTAGTCCATTGGTAAAGCTAACTGCTGCTTATGAGCAAACTAAGGTGAGAAGACACCCCGAAGGCTGTCCAAATTCCTTGATAGGTTGGGGGCAACTGTGGAAGACAAAATTATAAACAAAGCACACGTTCTTGTGCATTGTCAGTTCTTCCTGAGTGGATAGAGTTTCGCTCCCTCTGTGGCCCATGGACCTCCATCTCCCTAAGTTTCAGTCTTTGAGTACAGACTCATACTAACAGCTCCACATGGGACTACCAGGCCTTCAATCTCAGACTGAGGATGCCCCATTGGTCTCTCTTATTCTGAGACTTCCAGCTCCTTGGACCCTGTTGGTTTCCTAAGTTCTCTGGCCCACACACAGTCATTTGGGGTTAATGATACCAGCTTCTGACACCATAAGTCCGACCACTGAATCCCCTGAATTAGGAAAACTCACTTCTTTAGAGTAAAACCCTCGGGTCCCTTTTCTTATCCCGCTATTCTGTGATCACCCTCTTTTTTTCTTTTCCCTGGTACTTACTACCCTCACTGTTGCTACAAATCAAAGTCTTCCCAAGCGCTCAGACCATTCTCTGCCTTCCCAAATCATCCTATTGGAAAAACCTCCACTGGAGAACTCCCCCATTCTCCCTGACTTCTATAAACGTTTCTTGGGCCGGCTCTTGGCAATCACCCAAGTCTGGAAAGCGACTGAAATAGCGATCCCCAGGCTTAGCTCCTATATTCCCACTGTCAGAGAGCCCACCTACTCCGGGGATTAAAGAGCTGCTGCTATGCGTCTAAATCCCAAATCCAAGTCCATCTGATGAGAGGACAGCTGGTTCTGTAGCCATCTCTAAAGATCTAACACTTGTGGCACTGGGTCTCACTCTCCTGCCTCTGGCCGCCACAGACCCTGGTGGGGGTGACCTCTCCCTAAATCCCCCTCAGCCAGACACTGTACAAACAGGGACATTGGCTTCCCAGTCCTCAAGATCAGAGGAAGCAGTAGAAGTGGGGGTGTTCCCAGTTATCAGATGCCACACCCCAAATACACCATTACTGCTAATGCGTAAGACTTGTGGATTCTTCCCTTTGATTTTACATATTTCTTCTCCCCCCCCCCCTTCCCCAACCAGCCAGCAGCTCTCTCTCCCTCTGGTGCACTCACCAGTCTGTGTTCAGTCTCCCTTTGCTAGAACTTTCTGCTTTCAGCACCTCACTCTTCTGCTCAACACTGTAAAAGTCCCTGCTGTGACCCATGTCCCCACCTGCTGTGCTGATATCTATCTCCTCACGAGGTATGAAGCAAGATAAAGGTGTTCCCTGACTCACATTGGGGTTACATTCTCATAAACCCTCCTGAAGTTGGAAATGTCATAAATAGATAATGCATTAATACCTCTTCTCAATCAACCTTTTAGCTTAGCCTGTGCCTACAGCTGGGCAGCATCCTCCAAAGCCAAATTTATGCAAGAATGTTGAATAACTAACTTAGTGTGTTTGAGACCTGCGTCCAAAACTCCAGGCACCGCCCAGCACCACCTAGAATGTTAGCTCTTTCCTATGGTGTCATAAGCTGATGGGGTGGACTGGGGGCTGTGGCTGGATGACATGGCCATGTCATTCAAGATGGTCAGACTTCATATTGCTACCTCAGGAAACATTCAAAGTGAAGAACTCAGGGCCAGAGAGATGGTTGAGAGTTAAGAGATGAGAGTTAAGATTACTGGCTACTCTTCCAGGGGATTCGGTTTCAATCCCCTAGTGCTGGCAGGACGGCTAACAACCATTTATAACTCCCTTCCAGGGGCTCTGACTCCATCTCCTAGCATCCTCCAGCACTCCACACACATGTAGTACACAGATGTGCATGCAGGCAAACACGCATACACACAAAGTGAAAACAAAATTTCAAAACTCTGAACTGAAAGGACAGGGTCTGTTGGATAGGTATCATTTTCTTAAAACAGTAAAACTGCACACTGTAAAGCAAGCCATCACAGGTCAGGAAGTCTGTAGGTTAGACCAGGTTTGCATGAGGACATCAGGGTGGGCTCTAATCTCACTAGTGTTCTTATAAAAAGGGGGAAGATGGCAGAGAAGATGATATGACGATAGAGAGAATGCCATCTAGAAGCCAAGGGCTACCTAAGACTCTATTCAGCTAGATAAGAGGCATAGAACAGTCCCTGTCACAGCTCTCAAAGTCAGCACTATGTGTGTGTTGCCTGTGGCTGACCATCACGACCACATGAAGAGCCAATTTGCTCTGATTCTCTTCATTGCTGTGACTCTTCACACAGACCCTGATGGGCCACCCTCACACATGCCTATTTACTGATCCCTCCTGCGGCGCCCCAACAGCCTGTTGAGCCCTCTTATTTTCTTCACTGCCATTACTGGAAAGCACACTTCAGGATGCCTTCTTAGACCTGTATTCACTCTAGGTTATCTTTCTGTGCTGGCAAGTCTATGTGAATTTGACACAAGCTAGAGTTATCTGAAAGGAGCCTCAATTGAGAAACCAACCATATGGACAGGTGGTTCTGGGGTCTATAAGAAAGCAGGCTGAGCAAGCTGTGAGGAGCAAGCCAGCAAGCAACACTCCTCTCTCCTGTGTGGTTTCTGCAGTAGCTCCTGCCTGTAGGATCCTGCCCCTTTTGAGTTCCTGTCATGACTTCCCTCCAGTGATGAACAGCAATGTGGAAGTGTAAGCCAAAGGACCTCTTTCCTCCTCATCTTGCTTTTTGGTCATGGTGTTTTGTCCCAGCAATAGAAACCCTAACAGAGACACTTACATTTAGAGTCTTCCAGAATTCACTCATTACTGTCACTAAAGGCAGAAGTCAGGACCTCCTGCATACTGAGCAAGTGCTCTACCATAAGCTACCGTCCTGGCTCCTAGTGTCTCTTCATCACGTATCATTCAATCAGGAACTATGGAGCATCATGTCTAGAGAGAAGGATGTCCTAGGTGGGAGTACTCCTTTTGGCGCTTAAATTCCTGGAGCGTTCCTTAGGGATAACAATGTATCTATTTGTGTTTTATTCTTTGCTTGAGGTGAGCAAGCATTCTTCCACTGAACCCCACCCTCAGCCCTGAAGGGAATTGTTAAAGGTAAAGCCTTCCTCAACTCTGAGAGTAAATCATTGCTACGATCTCCGTGCCAAGGGAGCCCAGCTAGTTAACCGCACACTGAAGGAATTATGGGCTTGAGCTGTGGGAGCAGGTTCTTCTAGATTCACGCCACTGGAGCCAATAAATTTCATGACTAATAGACAGTGGTGGGAAGAAGAGTAAAGAAAATGGCCAAGCACATCCCGGTGGGTCAACAGGGCGACCATCATAAATAAGAAAGAGACAGTAGACTGTCAGTTTAATCTTCCTGGTAGTTCCAGTATTCCAGGCTCCAGGGAGAAACCACCTACAGTCTCCAATAAACAGCTCTGATACGTACATTCACACACACACACACACACACACACACACACACACACACACACAGAGAGAGAGAGAGAGAGAGAGAGAGAGAGAGAAATTAACGTTAAAGTATCACCCTAAGCCAAGAGTTTAATGTTTGCTTGTTTGTGGGAGTTTTTTTTTCTTTCTGAACTTAATTCTACTGATTTACAACTGAAAGCTAACCAGAGTGCTAACTAGTCAAGGAAAACCGAATGGAAATCCAACTACAAGTCTCAATACAATTTGTCCCATGAGCACTGAAGATCAAGGAAGAGCTGTTGGCCTCACTGCCTGTTTCAAATAAGACTCACTGCCGCGGGACAGAGTCCATATGCTTGGTGTTTACAGCCTCAAACCGCCAAACTTTCTTTATGAATGCCTCCATATGACTTGACTTTAATTTTTAAAAAATTGTTATTTATTCTATGTATATGAGTATGTTGTTGCCGTCTTCAGACACACCAGAAAAGGGCATCGGGTCCCATTACAGATGCTTGTGAGCCACCATGTGATTGTTGGAAATTGAACTCAGGATCTCCGGAAGAGCAGCCAGTGCTCTTAACCACTGGGGATCTCTCCAACCCCATGACTTTACTGTTAAGTAAACTGTTTCTGTTTTAAAATGAATAAATGAATGCTTTAGTAGAGAGGGGATATTATGAGGCGGTGCTTACTTAGCTCAGGATAGCCTCGAACTCACTATGCAGGTGGGGCTAGCCTTGACCTCCAATTTCCCCTGCCTCTGCCTCTCAGCTGAACTTCTTTTTCCCGTGTCACCTTTGATATTTGTTCTGAAAAATTGTGCCAAAGACTGTGAATGAACCAAGAAGTGACAATTCTAAAATTGTGGCTATAAACTCTAAGTACTACAGTAGTCACTGTGTGTAAAGTCACAGGCTGAGCCCTGGGTGGTCTTAAGGGCTTCAAGCAGAAGGTCTGGGGGTCTTTTGTTCCTTCCTGACCAGCCATCAGCAGGTACCAGCACGATGTCTGTATAATGTTCATCGAGGACTTGATACCACTCTGGAGAATGCATTGACCTAAGAGACTTGAGAAAGAGCAAACGGCTTAGGAGACATCTAGGAAAAGCACTTAACCTAGTTCTGTCTTGACGGGGTTTAGCATTCAACATCCTGTTGGAAATAAGCCTCAAGCATGCCAAGAATATTTTGTTCCACATTATAAATGCAAACCAGGCCCTATGCAGATGGAATCCTCAATTTTATAACCCCATAAATCTGTCTTCCTCCATAACAGAAACTGTTCTAACTATTGAAAGCAAATCCCCCGCCCCCCAAAATGCCTATTCCAGTTGTTTAAAGGTTCTTTAGGTAGTAATGTGATGTGTGGATGTAACTTGGTGGTAGAGTTTAGACTAGCATGGCAAGGCTTTGGGGTTCAATGTCAGGAGAGAGAGAGAGAGAGAGAGAGAGAGAGAGAGAGAGAGAGAGAGAGAGAGAGAGAAGAGAGGAAAAGCCAGAAGTGATGGCATACACTTTTAATCCCAGCACTCAGGACAGGCACATGGATCTCTAAAGAGTTCAAAGCCTACCTGATCTACGTAGAGAGGTTTAAGCCAGCCAGGGCTACAGAGTGAGAACCCCCCCCATCAAAGGAAGAAAGGAGAGGGTGGGAGAGAGGGAGGGAGGAGGCAATATGAATTTGTATGAATTTGACCCATAACAGATGTTTATTAAAATTTTATAATCTTTGTTTAAACGAAACACTTATGTAACTTACAAACAAAATATTTATAAAGGAAATACCTGAGAAACTCAGTATTTTATTGTTTAATGAAATTGTATTTATAAGTGAGACTGGGTTAGGGTTGTAGCTGAACGTGTTTTCTTTTGGTGAATGGGATGAACCCAGAGCCTGGTACATGTTGAGCTTGTGCTGGGTCACTGGGCCACCCCTGTGGCCCCTACTAAGTGTTTCTACATTTTTCTGGTGGCTGGTTTGGCAGCTCACAGTGGGTTTGAGCCTTCAGGCATAGATTACTTTGTACTTCAGGCTTCTGGATGGAGAATTGGTGGGGGCAAAGGGCGGTAGTTGGAGGAACCTCCAAGGGTAATTGCTACTTTATAGCAGAGAATAAGGAAAAACAGAAAGGGATTGCACTGGCCTCTATCCATCCCTCCCTTGGGCAAATGGCTCCCTGTCACTTCACTGTACCCGGAGTGGGTGCCAGCCACATGAGTGGAGTGAAAGAGACCATTTATCAGCTCAGCTCATTTGTGCTGCAGAGTGTGTGCTATGCAGATGGTGAACGTATTGTTCTCATGAAAGGGAGACAGCTTTGCAAAGGAGAATTTTAATGGCAAAGATCTGGAGACTGTACTCTGCACACTTGATTTCATTACGTTTGGTTTTGATCACTGTGTTCATTACTGGCACAGTGAGATGATAAAGACCTCCAGCTTTTGCCATTTGTTCTGCACAGCGAGTCCCAGTGTTGACATCCCTATTACCCTCAACGGAGCTGCACAAACCCAGTGTGAGCTTGTAGCCCAGTCTTTCTCACTGGTGATTACTTTGTCCTGTACTTAAAACTGTTCTGCTACTCAGCACTGCTTGTCTCAGCCATTACAAGCCTCCATAAGGCACAGTGGCTGGGGATCTCTGGTCTAGAGAGCCAGGAGGTACTAACTATATGACTAAGATGTGAGCAAGGAGTGGGAGGTGAAGGGCATCAGATGGAACCGCTGCGATTCACATAGGTGTTCATGGGTAGCAAGTGGCTAATCCTGAAGCTTTCAGCCCTGTGAGTCACCTTTAGTTCACTCTCTTTGGAAGACTGTTTCTTGGCCATGTACAATATTGGTTCAAGGAGGACCCAAAGTATGTATTTACATTGCACACAACGTTTGATTTTACAGCTTTGTTCTTTGACTAGCACGGTTATTATTGTTGCCTTCCCGAAGCAGAATCCAATGCACTGGGGGAAAGGAAGGACCCTGGATATGTACTGCACACCAAAGATGAATTAGTAACTTAGCTCTAGAAGGAAATAGTTCACATGGTAACATCAAAGAGATCCCTACATGTTTAGTAAGCCTTTGCTGCAGCCAAGGTAAGCTGTACTGGCTAATCTCAAACTGTAAGACAGAGAGGGATCAGGTCTGACCCCAAGCTTTTCTCCTTTTGAGTGTCCTGAAAGTTCTTGCTGCCCCCTCACCTCCCCCAGGCTCCAGGATCGTCAGTTTAATTCTCTGCAGAATCATAACAGAGGCAAACTGTCTGGCTGAAAAGATAGACTTTCTTTTGTCCTCAGTGACCAAAGACACACGGGGAAGCTAACAAGATGCAAATCCTGTTCAAAGTGCCTAAAACCTTTTTCATCCCTAAGCAAAGGCCCGGAAAACTTATTCAATTTGTTGGCTTCGTAACATGGCTTCAGACCATTGTAGAGTGCGCAACACTAATTTAAATAAATTGCGTGTAGTCAAAGGGAATGAGACGGCTTTGTCTTTGTTTAGTCTGAGAGGCTGTTTTCGTGATTACAGGGGGTCTGATATCATCTTCTCAATTACTGCAAAGCTCAAGAGTGTCTATCATTTACCCTCCAGCACAACTCCCATTATGGGTCATTTTGCAACTAACCATCCCACTCATAGCCACTGCAAAACTGGCTATCTGTGGAAGTAAACCCCTGGGAACAAGGCCATGCCTATTAAGTCTTTGAGAGTAAGTAAGCACAAATACCAGGACTCTGGTTTTGTTTAAAGACCCAAGAAGATACTTTCTACCACCAAAGGACACGTATCTCAGTCCCAGGGACCTCTAGATTCTTCTAGGCTGTGTTTGCATCTGAACCTCTAAAAGGGTCTCCAAGTTGCCAAAAGATATCTTTTGCTGTTTTGCTTTTTTGAGACAGTCTCTCCATGTAGCTCTAGGCTGGCCTCAAAAGTCTAGTACTTCTGCCTCAACCACCTAAGAGCGGACTGGATGAGATAACAGGGTGTTGTGGTAGCAATCCTCCCACAAACCTCTAGTTTAGAGGGATGTTTATTAAGATATAAGATACTCTCAAGAAAAGCCAAGCATTTCATTCTGCAATAAAGTCCTAAAATGCAGGAAGGTGACAACTCGTGCCTCTGGAAGTCCCTGAAACTGATCAAATACACTAGGCCCTTCTCTCCCCAAGCATATATAAGCAGTCAGGATTTCTGAGAGACACTCAGACCAGCCAAGCCACCTGAAAAAGACAGTAACCAGCTGACCAGCCCAGAAGACTCTCTGCAAGCTGAGCTGTTCTGAAGAGACTCAGATGGGAGCCACCTAGAAGAAAGAGACCAACCTAACTGCCTGCAAGAAGTAAGAACTAGCCAAGCCACCTGGAAGAAGCAGAAATGGACCTAGGTACCTAGAAGAGGCTCAGACCACCTGTACCAAGAGAGACTCTCAAGCTGATGAGCTGCCTGTAAGCTGTGTAGACTGCTTCAGCTTTCCAGCTTTGGTGAGCTGCTCCCCATGCTGGGGGTGGGGGTCGGGTGGGGGTCGGGTGGGCTTTAGGGATGCATCCATATTTGAGTCATCTCCATTCCTGTAAGTAACCCCAATAAAGTTCATTAGTTCATCAAATTGGACTTTGGTCTTGTCTTTACTTTGATCTGTAGTTGATTCCCTATCTGGGATGAACAGACATTTTTTTCACGTCTCCACAGGAACAGTGTCATACAACACAGAGGGGTAGCGCCAGTCCCAGCTGGAGGGAAGGCTTTGGAGGAAACTGGTGGGAGAAGGAGGCTCCTTAGTAGCTACTCAACAGATATCACCGATGCTTGAAAAAGCCTTCTAGGCTTAGATTCTCCTTTATACATTGTTGCATAAAGGGAGCCTTTATACACTGTGGCACCTGTACTGTTGCACTTCCAGATCACAGAGCAGGACTTTGAAATCAGATATTTTCTCCATAAATCTCTTTGGCCTACCGACTAGAACAGTGCCTTCCCTTCCTTCTACCAGACAGGGCAGAACAATCTAAATGAAAACTTGTAGGTATTTGTAGAGTTCATTATTAGCCAGTGTGAGGCCCTAGCCACAAGCAAAATAAAACTTTTAACTTTCCCACCACTTTTTGGTCTTACCTCAGATTGCTCAACAGAAGCCTAAATCTGAAACTTGCCATATTTTTAGACCGAAAAATCACCATTGCTGAAAAACAACACAGAGAACTCTACAATGTTGGTCCAGGTCCAAAGGGGAGAGACCAAAAGTGAAGTGATTTTTTTTTTTTACTTCTCTTGATAGTTTAGTTTAAATTAGTGGGTGAATCTAAAGGGAGGTACCAGCATCTCTAAGAGAAGCAGACACTCTGAAAACCCAAAGACATTTAGATACCGAGGACAGGAATTTTAAAAGCTAGTCACCTCCCAGAGCTCCAGCCATCTCTAGCATCCTTAGCAAACTGCTTCTGGAAGCAGAAGTTGGGCTGCCTCGGGTGGATTCATTTGTTTCAGTTAAGCAGAAGGAAGCCTGCACCAGCAGCTTCATTTGCACGTTTCTAACCCACCACAGGCTGATGACAATGCAGGCAGATACACTGATTTTGTTTGATCCAAGGACTCAGGATAGGCAATTTTTTGTTTGTATGTTTTGTGGTGTGGTGCTAGGGATGAAACCCAGGGGCTTGTGTGTACCAGGAGGCAACCCACACCCTCCATATCCACAGACCCAAGGCTATTAGACTCTCCCAGGGCCATTCTGCATAAGGAAATTTCATGTAGACCTACAGTGTGTTAGGCTAAATGGAAACAGTGAAAATTCTAGAGAAGGGATATTTCTGTTCTGTCATTAAGTTGAGAGTCAACGGCAGGATGTAAAAATATATAATATAATATAATAATAATATAATATATCACAGGAAGTAACCATTGTGAAGAAATTTTAGTATGTGCCAACATAAGCACTGGTTCTGAGGTTTAACATCTACCAAACCCTACAAGAGACATAAAATCCAAGTGGGAAGTAAGCATTGGCTTGGTGTCGCCATATTGATCCCCCTTAGTTTTCTATTTACCTCACAGTCTGCAGTTGTCAGTTCTTTTGAGTCTAAGATCAAACACTCTCCATATGATCAGACTTAAGTGTCTCTTTTTCCAGGGAACTTAATGCTTTGAACTCACTGATAACTTGTGGGGTTTTCTTTTTAAAGACTTGCTAGCTAGGGACTGGAGAGATGGCTTAGTACTTAAGAAAACTGGCTATTCTTTCAGAGAACCCAGGTTCAATTCCCAGGACCCACATGGCAGCTCACAACTGTCTGTTCCATGATATCCAACACCCTCACACAACATACAAGCAGGCCAAACACCAATGCACATAAAATGCATATAAGTAAATGCATATTTTATTTAAAAAAAAAAAGACTTGCTAACTCACCATTCAGTTTTCAAGTCTAATATATAAGAGTATAAGAAATAGGGCAATTCCTTGGCATCTGAAGGGGTTGGTTCAAGGGCATCCTCACCCCCGTAGACATTAAACTCTGCATATAACTAAGTGCTTGTACAAAACTACCTTCTCTTGCTCATAACCTACGCCAATCCCCTGCCCATTTTAAGTCATCTCAGATTGTAACACCTATGCAGTTTTGAATCGCAGTTCTGCTGGCTGTTTAGGGAGTAAGGACAGACCAAAAGGGGGCTGCTTGTTCAGTAGGGACACGATACCATGATGGGCCTCACTGAATAAGGAATGTCAGTAACAAGGTAGGCCCTGCCGCTGATTGGATCTTAGCTGTGGGAGCCTTCCCAATGCTTTTTTGGAAACTGTAATATTACCTCGTTGGGTCCTCTCCACTGAATGAGCCACATCCTCACAGTGATGAATTTGGACAGCGGTAAATTATTGTAGCTTGGACTCTAAACAAACCACTCTTGAACTGCATGGTAACTATTAGTTCTTCCTGAAGAGTCAATAGACTAAAGAAAAGGCCAGAGCATTCCATGTTAATGGCCATACTTTCAAACCCATTTATTTATATTTAGTGTCCTATGAGAAGTTCTCTCTACCTGTATTTCAGTATAAAATAGAAACTACAATCTCACCAAATAATAATCCACACAAGCCACCAGTAACGGGATGATATAAGAATAATTAAAGGTATGGATGCCATGTTTGTTTTTTTTGACACAGTACAATTTATATACATGGAGAGTTTTCTAGGAAAATAAAGGTAAGGTTTGAGTAAACGTTCTCAGAAGATACTGACAGGGCACATTTTCACTGAAACAAACATTGATAATGACAGTTGATGGCCCCATGTATGCCGCAATCCAAAATGAGGTCATGGTAACTGAGTGAAATAGAATTCTGCAAATGAGGGAGGGAAGAAAGGGGAGACCGTATTTACCCAAGGGAGAAGGGAGGCAGGGCCTGCTTCTCTTTAATTGATCTTTAATCATTATATGAGCCTATGTTTGAACAGGACGGGAATGTAGTGCATATCATAAAAAGTCTATAAAATGCTTTCTGTCTTGGTTCAAGGCCGTGGTGGGCCAAGTGCTCTGAATCACTCCTGCTCTTCTGTTGCTTGGAGTTGAAGCGCCCATGCTGGCTCTGTTAAGGGTGAAATGGAGTGGAAATCTGAAACTGGAGGTCATATAAAATCCAGCACAGTAACTCCCGCCCCCAGGAAGGAATCTGGAAGTACTTGTTATGCTGTACTGAGCTTATAACTATATTTCAAGAATACAGATGTGAAGGTTAAGCTCCATCTTAGAAGGAAAAACAAACCAACCAACCCTGAGCGGGCGCGGGGGGGGGGGCGGGCATAGATATGCAAACTGTCACAAGAACAACCTCTCATGTATATCCTAGCGTGTAGCCTAATCTTTAGACTCTCAGAACTTCAAATGCTGTTAAATGTACTATCTAAAAAGCATTTGAGAGGTGGGGCCGTAACTTATCAGTTCAGCCGAGCATTAATTCCCCAGAACCTCAAAATAAATAAATACGTGTCCCGTTCCCCCTCCCCCCCACACACACACTAGAATTAAAAAGTATTTGAATCTAACGCTATCTGTGCCCTAATTCGATTAAGGAGTTGCAGAAAATAAGTCAGTTGCTCCCTGGAATCGATTAGATTACAAATGGGGAAATGTCTGGGGTTCGCGGAATGCTTTGCATCTGACAAGCATTTTTGGGACAAGCTTCCTCCCCACCCCCAATCCTTTACATCTTGACAGCAGCATGCAGATTTTTCAGCATCAATCAAAAAGCCCAGAAAGGCAACATCTCCACCTTTTAATAAACCAGACGTGCAGCGTGAGCTTGGCCAGAGGGTAAGCGTGAAAACTAATAGACAGGAATCTAGCTGAGTAGTTCCTTCAAAGAGAAAGAACATTTTTTTGTTTGTTTATTTTTGGAAGAAAAAGAAATGGGGTTGGGGGTGGGGGTGGGAAGAGGACACCTTTCCAAGCTTTAAGATTATAGAGTCGCTTTCTACTCCAGGGTCAAATGACTTTGCAAGCGTTCCTTGCAGGTCAGGGTCTGCAGAGGGTCCGTGAGATTCCGGGAACAGTGCTGGCGGGCTGACAGCTCCGAAAAACCGCCCGCGCCCCTCACGCCCCCACCCCCAGGGACACTTACCGCGACCCTCGCGGCTGCTGCTCGCACCCGGATCTCTGGCGGCCGCGGACCCCGGTATCCCGGCTCCCGCCGCACGCGGCCTCACGGTCACACGGCTCGCTCGCGGGACACGATCTGAGCGGCGGGCTCGGCAGAGAGGACGGACGCGAGGAGCGGAGCTGGCCTCGCGGGCCGCGCCGGGGCCTTCCCTCCGTGTCGTCTGTACCAAACAGCTCCTCTCTGGGTCACTTCCATTCTGTGCTCAGTCCCAGAGCGGCGAGACATCTGCTTTCCATAAGCCTCGCGCAGAGGCAAATCCTGGATTAGATGCCAGAGCCCACGGTACAGCTGATCCGCGCACAAAGAGCCGCGGACAAACACGCAAGTTGGTGCCCGGTTCCAGAACGATTCGGATGACTCAGGCGGCCGCAGCCGGGATGCGCCAATCCGCGGCTGGCTGGGTTTTCAGGTCTACTGCGGAAAACTCTCTCTCTCTCACACACACACACCCGCCCGCCCACCCCACGAAAGCACGCTCTGTCCCTGCAGGGGAAGTGACTTCAGCTGTACCGGGCTGAGCGAGCTCGACGCAGCCTGCCTCCACCGCCGGGCGTTCGGTATTGAAAGCACACACTGCTGACCGTGACAAGGGGAAAAGCTTTGCTTTAATTCCAATTCACGAGTCAGTTATGATACAGTCAGCGCTGAAAAGGATGAGGAAGTGCTGTCTTTGCAAATTGATTTTTCATTCTCCCAAACAGCTGGGCAAAATTGCTGTTTCTCCGCCCCCCCCCCCCCCCCCCCCGTCCCTTCCTCACTTTGGAGTGCCTTTGACAGCGTGAAGTCGCTACTTCCTCTCAAGTGCTCTACTGTGTTGGGCTGGTTATGCTAGGGAGACTTACCAGTTCCCAACCCTGAAAAATTACAGTCAAAGAAACATAGGGTGGGGTTGGGGAGAGCACAGATGGGGCTTTTCAATCAGTCTAGAATCCAAAGACAGCTCCCCACCTCCAACCCCCACCTGCCGCCACCTCCCGGACAAGCCTTTTAAATTTTGGGCTTCTGCAGGCTCTAGAACAAAGAGGCTGGGCACTAGCTGATCCTGAATGTGGCTTTAGGGGCAGAGCAGGAGCAATGAAGACAGATAGATGCTCTATGGTGGATGGCAAAGAAGTTAGGTCACCGTGCTTGTCGTCCTAGGTAAACTGGGACCTTGGCATCTGACTAGAAACTAAAGGGACCCTCTGAGAGATTTGGAGCTGGCAAGTGATGTAATAAGATTTCCACCGCAGAAAGATAATTTCACAAGGCTACTCCAACCTAGAAAGGGGGTGGAGGTGAGTTTGAAATGAAGGGGAAAGACTCCAAAGACAGCAAGAGAGAGACTAAAATAAAATGCCCATTACAGGGGTGGGGCAAAGGTATCCTACAGAGGTCATAGCCTCCTGTCTGCCTCCTGTGGCAGGACAAGTAGAAGAAAATGAGAGAGGACCCAGAGAAGCCAGGAGTTGGGTTCAGAACGAGGTCACAGAATACAAATCAGCCACACAGATTTCTAAAGTATTTGGGACCTTCTGGCTAAGCAAGACAGGTTGGGCAGGTGTGTGGTTAGACAGCGAAGGTAAATACAGAGTAGAGAAAAACGGTTTGTATTGGTGTGTTGCATCTGTCAAAACAAAGTACCTGGAAGTGAGGAGATTAAATAACAGAAATAAATTGCCTCACAGCCTGGGAGCCTGCAGCCAGTGTGATGGGAGGAGCTTACTCCAGGAAGGACCCCTGGTTCCTTGGCTAGCGGCATTGTAAGCACTTATTTTCCCTGGCTCGCCGTGACCAGATGTCCGCCTCTTTTTGTAAAACGCTAGCCATATTAGGTTAGGGGCCCACCATACTCCAGAATTACTGCACTTCACTAATTACATCTGTCCTCAGGTGTCAGTCAGTTTTCTATCACGATATCAAGATGCTTAAAATAATCATTTTAAAATGAGGAAAGGTTTCTCTTGGTTCTGTTTCAGAGACATGATGATGGGAACATGACAAAGGAAACTGATTCACCGATGGGTGGTCAGGGAACTAGGAGAGTGACATGTACAGACTGTGCTTCCAAAATTCCCTTCAAGGGCAGGGGCCTACAACCGAACTCTGTCCTACCAGGCCCAGCTTCTGAAGTCACACACTCCTGCACTTGACAGTAGTATTGCAGACTGGGGTGAGGCTAGGGGAACAAGCCTTCAACATTCGGACATTTTGAGAAGTCTAAGATCTAACGGCATTTTACTTCTATCTTGTAATGGGAAATCACCTTCTTCCCATAAAAATGTCCCATTCTGAGGTATGGGGGCAGGGCTTAAGGCTTCAACGTAGGAATTTGGGGAAAACAATCGAACTCATAAGATTCACCCACTGTGAGCAGAGTCACATCAGAGGACAGAGAGGAGAAAAGCCACTGTGGGCAAGCAGGCAGCGCCTTGGGTGCAAACGGTGAGAAAGAGGATCAGAAAATACAAGAGGGTTTTATTAAATTTCAGACACACACACACCAACTCGTCTGATCATGTCTTCTATTTAACGCTGCCTGGGAACTTTTATTATTTTTTCCCCTAAAGTGTTTCTATTCTATATGAATCTATCACATACCACGTAACACATGGGCAGAGGCTCAAAGTGCCAGCGGCTGCCATGAACACACACACAGCACAGGTTTGACAGCCTCCCCGTTTAATTCTACTTACTTAGTCCTGATGCCAAGTCTGAAGGACAACAGCTGCCCCTCTTCTTCTAGACTCCTCCCTCCCCATGCTACCCTTCTGTCTTAGTGCCAACGCCCCTTGGGCCCTTGCTGTGAGATAGATGCCACTGTAACCTTTGGATCATCTTCAATGCGATCCACAAAGCTTTGACACAGGTTAGAAAACAACAAACACATAGGAGGTAGAATGTAGTTCTGGTCTCTGTTTCTTTAAGGCTTTCCATGTTATCTCACGGAGCTGACGATAGAAGCCAGGGCCTTGTACACACTAGGCAGGTGCCCTACCATGAGGTGTAGCCCCAACTCTCCTCACACAGCTTTTCATTTGGAATTAGGGTGGGGAGGGGGGGCAGGAGTTGCTATATTGTCCAGTCTTGTCTCCAACCCACCCTGGCTCAAGCAATCCTCCTGCACCTCCCGCGTAGCTGGGTGGGACTCAGACATGTGCTACTGAGTTCCAGCTCTTCAATCTTACACCTTACTCCAAAACAATACATGTGGAATTCTTTATCCCAAAAGCCACCATCGGAGGGTTAGCTGGCCTCCTGGGGGACTCTCTAGTATTCAATTCATGTCCAGAAGGGTGAAATTCTTTTGGGAATCATTGAGGAAGCTTGTGAAGTGGGAAGGGATGTTCTGAGACCCCTGGCAGGGACTGGTATTACAAGGCCATGGCAAGGTCAAGGTGAAACTTTCCTGCTGGTGCTCGTTGGTAGATCAGCCTGCTGACACCACTGCTCAGGAACTGGGGCCTGCTTCCTCACAGGCGGCTTTCATTTCACCTGCTTACATCTGCCCAGTATCTAAAATGTCAGATTAACAGAAAGACTAGTGCATAAAACAGCTGGAAAGAGCCCCTACCTTTTCTTTTGCCTCAGAGGTAGCCAGTGTTTGCTGTGCACACAGGCTGTGTTCAACATCTTGGCACAGAAGGAGACAGCACTGTTTCCTGTATCATGAGTCACATGACTAATGGGGGCGGGAGTCAAAGTACACAGTTAACTATGAGTCTTTCCATAAAAGAGGCACTGCAATTGTTCTAAGGACTCACGGGAAATGTGTGTGTGTGTGTGCATGAGTGCATGTGTGTATGTATGTGTGTACACATGTGTATGCATCAGAGTGTCTGTCTGTATGAATTATGAGTGTGCATGCATGTGTATATGCATGTGTGTATACATGAGTATATGTATACATGTGGTATGTATGCATAAGTGTATGTTATACGTGTGTGTATATGCATGAGTGTGTATGTATCTGTATGTGCTGGAATTAAACTGGGAGCCCTGAGTTTTTGGAGCAAGTGCTCTATTAGTGAACTCTACTCCCAGCCTGTCCATTCTCTGGAGAGTGAGAAAGCCTTGATGGAGAGAGGGAGGGAGAGTTCTAGTACTCAAAGAAGTCATCTTTTGGAAGATTGGAGGAAAAGCCAGGTGATGTATTAGTGACATCATGTATGGCTCAAATCCTCAAAGACCACTGACTTTTTTAGCAGTGGCCTTTGACCCTGACTTCCTCCTATGCTACATGATTAAACTCTGCCTCCTTCATCTGCCTCCTTCGGTTTCAGCTCACACACCTTTTGTGATGTTAGTTCCTCCTGAGCCTGCTGCGGCCTTTCTTTTCTTTCCCCAAGTCTACATCCTAACCTTAATCCAAACACTGATTGTAGAGAAAGCCAGAAGAACAAAATCCAAGCTCCCTTTTAGTTAACAGAACACACAATAGATACCAGTCTGGGCCTGGATACTGCAATCACCACGTGAGGGGACGGGACAGGTGATCCACAGGCAGCATCAGAGTGTAGAGCTCCACTTACCAGAAAGTGGGGGAAGAGCCAACCCCCGAGCAAAAGCACCCAATGTGGCCACGTGTAAGAAAAGGGCTGCAGTAGTTTTAATCCCCAGTTGCCTCCCCAACTCTTCTTGCCAGACCCCTCCTCCTGCTACTCACTGTGGATTTTTTTTTAAACATTAAAAGGGAGAGAACAGGAGAGATAAATTTACTTCCACATAAGGGAAAGATGTACAATGACAACTTTCAAAAGAAAGGACCAGTGAGTGCCTCCTGTATTTCCTTACTCCTAACACACTAGGTGGGGCTGAGGACACAGCTGGACGTGGTCGCTACAGAGATGGATTTACAAGTAGCTTGTAGACTATTGGAGACTGAGATGCCCTTCTGACCCACTAACCTCCATTTTTAGAGGATGAGGGTTGCTGGGTCACCAGCCCTTCTGCTTACCCTGTGCTACTGACTTCAGGTCCTCTAACTATCACTTGCTCTTCCTTCCTCAAGGACCCTGCCCTCAAAAAACACACCCAGAAATTTGGGGTGGCGCTAGATCTGTGTACAGCTCTGAGTCCATAGTTGGTGTGGCCAACTATAAGTAGAAAAGGAGGCTCCCACCAGGGACCAGTATTCTCAGAACGCCCATGTGGAAGGCAGGGATGCCTGCCCCTGCCCCACTCTCAGCTTTCTCCCAGCCTCAGTGACAGCTCAGACAATGGCAACCTTGGTTTATTGCAAGTGCTGAGTGTGGGAAGACAGCTGCTTTTTAATGTCTTGTCACTATCTGTCCTCATCACATAGCCGACAGGGCTTCTGAGACTTCTGGGGTCACTGCTGCCTTATAGGGGTCTTTCCATTTTCTGTTGGTAATGTACCAGGAGTAATTAATATTTATGTTATGTCCCCAGTGTGCCCAGAACACAGAAAGGATCCAGAGATACAACAGCTAGCTAAGCCGAGGGTGGATTGAAAGAACTTTCATTCCTAAGAAAATGCCAATGGCTGCTATTTCTTGTTCAAAAGACAGACACCAGAAAGGAGCTGTGTGCAGGGCCAAGCCTGTGCTCTAAGACTCAGCAAGATCCATAAAGCTCACAGCCCTTGCTCTGTTCCCTTGGCTCCAGAGGAAGAACCCGAGGGTCAGAGATACATAAGAAGGACTGGGCAGGACTGGGCACTCGGGAAATTCAGTTTCCAGCTGTCTGCAAAGCACCTGGTGACCACCGCGGGAGAAGACAGTGAGGACTTCACTGGACTTCAGGAGCAGGCAGAGCCACACATACATTTTACATGAAGCCCCTGTTCAGGAATCACCACGACCAGTTTTAAACCTCCCTTGATTTCAGTAACCTGTGGTTAACTGTGATCTAAAGACTTAAAATGGAAAGTTCTAGAAGCTGCCTGTAGGTGGAAATATCTATCATACTGCTTGCTCCTGTAAGTGCTCCTTGGAATTCACTGTTGTACATTGCTCAATGTGCCTCATTAAGAAAGAAAAATTATGGTTGAAATGGTATGCAGGAAAGTCACTGTATGCTCCCTCCACCTACAGGATCAGTGCTGCCTGCTGCCTGCAGCATTAACTCTGTACTCCACATGCACATTGATGCTCTCCCTTACTTACAGCATCAATGTTGTCCCCACCTGCAGCATCAATGCTGTCCTCCACCTGCAGCATCAATGCTGTCCTCCACCTGCAGCATCAATGCTGTCCCCACCTGCTGTATCAATGCTGTCCTCCACCTGCAGCATCAATGCTGTCCTCCACCTGCAGCATCAATGCTGTCCTCCGCCTGCAGCATCAATGCTGTCCTCCACCTGCAGCATCAATGCTGTCCTCCGCCTGCAACATCAGCTGTCCTCCACCTGCAGCATCAGCTGTCCTCCACCTATAGCATCAATGCTGTCCTCCATCTGCAGCATTTAGCTCTGTACCCACATGTTCATTAATGCTCTCCTTTATCTACAGCATCAATGCTGTCTGCCACCTACAGCATCAGTGTGTGTGTGTGACTGAGATGTGGGGGGGAAACTAGGCAAGTTAAACTAGTTTGGGAAGCACAAAAGGGGCCTTTATGACACAAGGTTCTGAGCTAATTAACAGCTTCAAAGTTTATTTTAGTTGTAGGTTTGGGGAGTGGGTGAATGTGACTTAATGGAACAGGGTGACCTAGCATGCAGGACATCCTGTGTGACACCCCAGCACAATACAACTAAACAAAACAGAAAACTCTATTTCACTCTTCTGGGAAGAGGAGAGAGTTAAGAGAGACTTCCCGTAAGAATCTGTCCTTGGAGATTCCTTGGCAGGGTATTGTTATATCAAGGGTCACACACTGGCAACTGCCCCCGTGGGAGTAACAAGATTACAGACAGGCTTTGTGGGGCCATGGACTCCAAGGTCTTCCACATACCTGCAGAGAATAACTATCATTCTTGGAGATGACTTCTGTGCTGTTATCAAGAGGCGTGTGTGTGTGTGTGTGTGTGTGTGTGTGTGTGTGAGTGTGTGTGATGTCAGGTATGGCTTCTCCATTCCCTGTGGTTTCTAGAGTCAAGAGTACAAGGACCAGCTGTGGGGTGTGTTGTTCCTTCATCTCAGCTTGTCAAGCACAGTGCTGGGAATTGCAGTGGAGAGTGGGGGAAACCCTTGTGGCAGTTAGATCCACTTAGATCCAGTTAGATCCTTGAAAGGCTGGGAGGGCAGAGGTAAGAAAGATGTGCTCCCAGAGTGTGACTTGAGGTGAAAGGCTGTCTAGGGGCTCCTCAGGGAAGGTGTCTGGTTTGCTTTCTGTCTTTTTTGTTAAGTCACTTTAATGTCCCTGGATGACAAAACAGGGTGTTTACTGAGTGTGGGTGAAGGTGTATGTATACTAGTTTGAAGGTTAAACTCCAACCGGGACTATGAATAGTTCCAAATTGTGACTCCTCCCATTGCTCCGCTAAGAAGGTCCCAGGAGCACAAAGGTCATCAGGCCGTGTGTTCTTTTGATAAAAGGGACTGTCCACCATTTTTCTTGATCCCACTTTATTAGACCCTTGGCTTTAGGGTCTAATTTTCTTAGGGTTTTCTACAGAAAGGGCCTGGTGAAGAAATGACTGCTCTTGTGGATCTTAGGAGGAGGTTGAGGCTGGGTTTTCTAAAGGACTGCTTTTCTGTGGTATGGGTGTGGCCTTCACTTTTCATCCTCTGTCCTCCAGTGGCTCCTAACTTCTACCCTGACCCTGTAGGATCAGCTTCTACACTCAGAAATGATTTCAACCTGTTCTTTGTGGGAAATTTCCAAAACAAATTGTAGAAAGGTTCATCACAATGGAAGAAGGTCCAGGAAGGACCCCAGGACATGCATTCTGAAGGCATTTATCTGTTTCCTATCTTTCCCATCCACAAATAGCCCCAGGAGAGGCACGCCGTGATGATGAGGAACATGAGGGATCCGGAGGGAGTAAGGAACTTCCCAGGACACCTCACCATCAGTAAAAACTGGACACCTGAGATTAAGTCCAACTCTGTCTGAGGTATAGACTAGATCCACCAGGTCTACACATGGACCTAGAATTAGAACGACTGGAAAGACATTGCCTCATGGACAGACCAGATGACAATGGCTCAAGGGACACATTTCATGCGGAGTTACCCACCTGCCAGCCAGCATGGTGTATGGACTAGATCACGACCTTGTACAGTTGACTGACTCGTTCCTCTTTCAAGAATTTTCAAGTAAGCCTGGGATGCACTCTGTTGTAGTTAAGGCCAGTTCTGCCTCCCAGCCCCACGCTCCCAGAAATAAGACTCAGACTCAAAATATATTTACAAATACCCGGGCCATACAGCTAGGCTCTACTCTGACTAGATCATAATGAAAGATACCCATTACTTTTAACCTACATTTTTGCCAGGAGTGTGGTTACCTGTGCTCAGTACCAACCATCCACATGCCCTTCTCACCTCTTTTTTGGCTCCTACTCCCGCCCCCTTCTCTCCCAGAATTCTTTCTCCTCCTGATGCCCGACCTCTATTTCTTAACTAAGTCACAGGCCATCGGCTTTGTAATTGACAGGTGAGGCATCTATAAATACACAAGATGATCTCTCAATAGCACTCAGTGAACTTAGCCTGTGGTTAGGACTATCACTGAATGCTGGTAGCTGGGCAAGAAGTTTATCACAGGGTTTCTGTGTGCTGAGCAGTACACAACAGACTTTTTACTTGTGGACACACTTAAACCTCACAGTGGTCCAGTCAGAAACTTTAGAAAAGTAGAAGATTTGCCCAATATTACACAAATAAAATAGAAGAGTTGACCAGGATGAGTCTACACCAAAGCTCTTGCTCTTAGCCTCATACCCTGGAGCTTCTGCCTCATCCTTCTGGGGTCACCCCAACAATTTGGCAGGGCTGCGCCCCAAGGACATACCCTTAGCTGTCCCTTCTTAGGACTAACCAAATTCTGTAGACTTGGGAACTGGTGCCCAGAGACATTGTGCAACTTACACAAATATATGTAAGAGATGAAAATGAAGTGTAAATCCTTAGAAAGGTGTGATACGAGGTTTAGAATAAGACACACACACACACACACACACACACACACACACACATACACATAGTCTTCTCTCTGTTTCTTGGCAAACAGTTCTTGAAGCCATTGGGATGTACAAAATGAAAAGGTACCTCTATGTCCTCGTGGGATATACAAAGGCTGAGGGCATCCCAGAGCCTTGGGAAGGGGTCTGATTGTCAGGAGAGCTACTCTCCTGCTGCAGCACCAATGCCAACCTCCAGGAGGCAGAACATTTCTGGAGATCGATTCAGTCTCCAGTGGCAGTAATCTAACCAATCCAGCCTAGGCAATGAAGTCCACACACAACAAAACAAAGCCACCAATAACAACAAAAGTCACAGCACATCTGCTGAACAGGTGGAAGTGTCGGGAGGACCCCTTCCCTACCCCATCTCTATCCCATGCATCTTTTTATGTGACAGAGTGCTTATATTCCCCATTGTATCCTTTATGATATGGCAGCGGACATAAAAAGCATTCCCCCGGGTTCTGCAAGCCTTCTTTAACAACTCACTGAACTTGAGGGTAAAAGCCATAGAAGTTCCAAGTATAGCGCCAAGTTAGACAGTTGCATGGCTTGTCACCAAACCTTCTTAGGTTGCTGGGACTCCTGATTTACAGCTGATGGTCCGTAGCAAAAGAGACAACCAGGGCTGCAGTTAGCCCCTGAGGTGAGGCAATTTGGGGAACTTTGCTTTCAGAAATCGGAAAATACCTAGTTAGGTAGGAGTGTGGGAATGCAGTGCCCCCAACACACAGAATTTGCAGGGTGGGGCTAGAAGGCAGGTGACACACACTCCTCCCTTTTGCACTGGTCCCACCCTGGGCAATCTGGGGCTCATTTTCTTTCCTTTACTAGCCTACTCCAAGGAGCAACTTAGTATCCCCATACCACACCACACCACACCACCCCCACCACCCCGGGTTCTCAGACCACTCCCTCAAAAGCCTGGCCTTGCTTGCAAACTCCTTTTAAATGTTGTGCTGCTTTTGGTCCAAATTGACTTGAGAACTTGCTTTTGCATTCTCATCTAACTTCACAGAAGGATGACACTTTCAGAGGTGCTGTATCCAGGTAACTACCAATCCCGAGGACTGGGAGGAGCCAGAGACTTGCAAGACACAGCAACAATGGCCCATGACTGTCAGCCTCAATTTCTACAGGTCATCAGACTGCTAGCCACACCAAACACACAGTAAGATCATGCACCACCAGGCTCCTCAGAGGCACAAATACTGATCAAAGCTGCCACGGATGGATGGACAGATGGACGGATGGACCGTCCTTTCGCTCAGCAGGGGGTGGGGCAGTTTCTAAAGCGGTTTCTAGGGCAGCCTACCTAGGGTTCCCTAAAGCCATCACCTTCATGAAGTGTCAGGACAGGTGTCTGTGCCAGGACAGGTGTCTGTGCCAGGACAGGTGTCTGTGCTAGGACAGGTGTCTACTGCCAAATGGGCTAAGGTGAGGAGCCCAGCCAGCCAGCCCCAGAAACCAGAACCAGGAACCATAAAGTAGAGATTACAGACGTCTGTCCAAACTCCAGCAGACTCCCCCACTTCACAGTATCCTCTGAACTATCATAGGGGGTGGGGGTGGGGCAACCAGGGGCCCCTTCCAACCCCACCCCCCAGGCTTTTCACTCCAGTAATCAAGGACAAACTCTATTTTCCCACCCGCCCTGAGCTGTTCCTTACTGCACATACCTTTGAGCAGTTTTATGGGGCAGTTAAACTTTACAGCCGCTTGCTGCCTCACAACCATTCCCACATTTCTGAATGGATCTGTTTATGACAAGTCCACTACCCCTTCCCTTTGAAAATACTAAAATATAGTAGATCTCCCAAAAGGGGGTCGACCAGGGTACACAGGATACAGAAACCCCACTGCGGCCGATGTAAGCTGTGAACAGCGGCATTGGATAAGTGAATGGCTGAGCCCGGCAGCCGGAATGTGGGACCGTGGTCTGGGGCGGGGGATGGGAAAGTCTTCGGCTCAGCCCCATGCTGCTCTCTTTCTCCTTCCTCACCTGGGTGGACCAGTCTCCTACAAGGTTCCCTGGCAGGTCTGAGATACTTGTCTCTCTCCCTGTCTTTGCAGACAAGAACTGAAACCCCACGGAAAAAATGCTAGCAACCAGATCACACATAGCTTGCTCCCCTCCGGGCCCAAGATTAACCAGCCAGCCCAGAGAAAGACTCATCACACACATAGACGTTCTTACCTGGGTTCCATAACGGCCACTCCTGGGCATCAGAGACCGGCCCAGCCTCCTCAGCACAAGGAGCTCAGCTCCCTTTAGCCCTCAGACAAATGAGCCCATTATAGTCCTCAGGCTGTGAGTTAAAGGGTGGCCCTTACAAAAAATATAAACAGCTTGTCAGCACAGGCCAAGGGGAGGGAGGGGCTGTGGTATCAAGGGACAATGGGAGCCAATGATCAGCCTCTTTGAGCTCTGTTTGCTTAAGATATTGTGTTTCACCCTGAAGCAGGGGAGACAGGGAGTGGGTAGTACTGGGCAGGAAGGGCAATGCCTTTTTTTTTAATTGAGGTTCTCTTTGCTTCTGACCTTTGCTTGAACAACTGTCTTCACAGGCCTAGCCTAACAAATGCCCTCAAGTATGGAACCCACCCACCTGCTGTCTGCCTTCTGCCTTTCCTATTCTCAATGCCCAAAATGACAGCTCCTGTGTCCACTTCATGATACACTGGTGTCCTGGGTCTCAGTGTCCAAGTACCCAGAAGAAAGCTTGAGCTATGAGTGCTACCTAAGCACGCAGTCCACATCCACACAGATTAGGCTCCACATCAGGGAAGGCCTGGCTGCTACAGCTGAGGTGGGGGATGGGGCTGAACAAAATCTCCCTACCTCAGCCCCTTATCAGCTCAGGGGGAGGCTGGACCCGGTAGAGAGCATCTTGGAAGTCTAAAAGTCTCCAGAGGGACACGATCAAGCTCTGGATGACACAGAGTCACGAAGCCTTACAGTGCAATGCGGAAGGCTCTCCTGTGTGTCCTCTCTTCCCACAGAGGCTGAAGCTCCTACGATGGGAGCAGTAGCTCAGGGCTGGCAGCTCATTGTGCTGAGTCTCTAATCTCACAGTCTCCTGAGGTCAGAGGCTAGAGGGTGCTAGAAACGTCAAGGAAGGAGATAGAGCTCACATGGGGGTCATGTAGGAGCCAAGTACTTCTCAGAGGGAATGCCAACAGACACTTGCAGGAGAGAGAGAGACAGAGAGAGACAGAGAGAGAGAGAGACAGAGAGAGAGAAGGGCATTGTGGAGGTGACATCTCTTGTCCCATCAAGGAACAAGCCCCATCAGAATGAACAGTTCTCAGATACAGCTCCCTTCCTCTTTCACGGCACAGTGCACATCCACCACCCTGGCCATTCCCTGTGTTCATCTCCTGCGGCCTCCAGCACATGTGTGCCTGCCATTTCTCTGCTTAACCCAAAGACAGGGGCCGCAGAGGTAGCCCAGGCTCCTTTCATTGAAACGAAGGTTAGCTGGCACCTTCGAGTAGTGCTTGGCTCCCATCCGGGTACAGTCCTCTGCTCTTCAGCCGTTACTCGTGCCCTTTGGTGATGAAGGAAGCCCCGGCTCTAGGCCAAGGCATCCGAAGTTCTGGTGAATCACTGATAAAGCCAGCAGTTTCTGAGCAGGCCTCTGGGCAGGTATCCCATCAGGCCACTGGGCTCGGTTTCTCACTGCTGCAACAAAGTCTTGGACACTAAGGACTTAAGGAAGTGTTTATTTTGCCTCATAGTTTCAGAAGAGTCATGGGCCATGAAGGGCAGACCATCGAAGTGACAGGAACACATGGCTGCCCAGTTCATGGTATATGGGAAGCCCAAAGAGAGGAAGGGACCAGGGACTGGATATAATCTTCAAAATTTGACCCTGCCTAGGCCTATTCTCCCAAGATAGTACCAATAGTTGGGGTCAAACACAGGAGCCTGTGACAGGTGCCTCGTACTAAAACCATGATATCCATGCAGCTCTGTGTCCTGGTCAGATTTCAGTGCCAACTTACATAACCAAGAATCACGTAGGGAAGGGCAAGCTTCAGTGGTCCAGGTCAGACTAGCCAGCTGGCACATCTGTGGGGAATACTCCTGATTGCTAATCGATGGGGGAAGGTTTAACCCATTGTGGGCTGTGCCTCCCCTGGGTCCTGGGTTGTGAAAGAAGGCTAGCTGAGCTTGATTCAAAGGAACTGTCAGTAAGCAACCCTCCTCCGTGACCTCTGCTCCAGGTTCCTGCCCCGAGTTCCTGCTCTGACTTCCCTCAGTGACGGGTCGACCTGGAGAGTATGCTATGAAACAAACCCTTTCCTCTCACAAGTTGATTCTGCTCATGGGGTTTCTCACAGCCAGGTAGAATGGTGGGTGTCAAACATCATCAGGCCTCCTGAGGGAGGGAGGTCAAAGGTTACCTGCACTGTAACCTTTGGCATCTCATTGTTTCCCAGGGAAGGCCTCCACAGAGGCAAGAAGAGCTTGTGGGCAGGAACTCTGGAGCTGAAACAGCCAAAGTCGAACCCTTTAGCAGGCTCTGCTCTTCCGCTCCAGCACTGGGGGTGTGGGGTGCGGGTAGATGCTAAGGAAAATGGATACCACATATTTTCTCTCATTTGTGGACTCTAGATATGATTTTCTCTGTGTATGTGTCTCTCTGTCTCTAGTTGTCTTTCCCGCTTTCCCTGTGGAAGGTGTGTGTGTGTGTGTGTGCGTGTGTGCGAGCGTGTATGAGTTATATGAATGTGTTAGTGTGAATATATGTTTGTGTGAGTTGTGTGAGTATGAGGGTATGTGTGTGTGCACGCGCATACACACACACACACAACTCACACACACACACACACACACACACACACACACACACACACACACACACACGTGATAAAAGTAGAAGGGAGCCATGAGAGGAGGGAGAGAGCTTAAGGGAGTTGAGTAGGGAAGGGAGAAATTAAAGTGTGACGAGAGTGGGATCGGGGACTACTCAGGGCAAGCAAGCAGAAAGGAACTTGTCATGAGCTTGGATTTTTTCAATTACTTTTAACTGTGTGTATGTGGGGAGACTGGGTTTGCATAGGTGAGTGTGACCTCAGAGGTCAAAGGCCATGGGTCCCACCGGCACTGGAGTTCCCAGTGATTGTGAGCCATGTGACATGGATGCTGGGGACTGAAGCTAGGTCCTCTGAGAAAACAGAAAATGCTCTTAACTGCCGAATCACGTCTCCAGCCTTCAGACTGGGCCTTTGATTTTTACCGGATTGCACGTTATATACGTATGCCCAGTACTTTACAGAAGGATTTAAACTAAATTTCATTTTGACAAAACAAAACAAAACTGTGTTGCTTGAGATTGGACCTAGGCTCCCCCCCCTGCCCCCCGGACAAATATTCTGCCCCCCATAATTATTCACAAACTCTACCTGCCCCTGTGTACCACGCACATTATTTCAGTAATATGCCAGTTAGAACCAGTCAGCCTATTTCCTGGGCCACACACATGCTCCTTTGCTAATGGAGGAAATGAATTGCACACTCCCATCTCCTTGCTTCCAGGTCTTCACTCCAGTTTTTATTCACTTATTTTTTACTCAAACCCCAAAGCCACAGTATCAGCTTCAGTGTCAGATACTACTGGGTCGTTGACAGAATATCTGAGCAAACAAGCTAAGGAAGGAAGCCTTCCTGGGCTCGCTGCTTGGGGGGCTCTCAATCCCTTACACAGAGCGGGTTCCGCAGAATCTGCTCAATCTCCTATAGTGAGTGTGTCTCAGAGCTGTCTACATCACTGCACTACTTCTATGTCAACTGGACACAAGCTAAACTCTTCTGAGAGACGGGAGCCTCAACTGAGGCAATGCCTCCATAAGATCAGGCTGCAGTCAAGCCTGTTGGTCATTTTCTTAGTGATTGATGTGCGTGGGGCCCAACCCATTGTGGGTGGTGTTATCCCTAAGCTGGTGGTTCTGGGTGGTATAAGAAAGAAGGCTGAGCAAGCCACGAGGGAGCAAGCCAATAGGCAGCACTCCTCCATGGCCTCTGCATCAGCTACTGCCTCCAGGTTCCTGCCCTGCTTGAGTTCCTGCCCTCCCTGCTTTTGATGATGAACTGTTCCGTGGAAATGAGAGGGAAACAAACTCTTTCCTCCCCAACTTGCTTTTGGTCATGGTGTTTTGTTACAGCAATAGTCACCCTAACCAAGACAATCGCCACAGAACAGGAAACAGAAAACTAGGCCAGAGCCAGGGGCCACATAGAACCTTCAAAGGCCGGTGACCAACTTCTGCCAGCCAAGCACCATCTCGCAAATGACCCAGGGCCCCTAGCCCAAAGCACTAGCAAGTTGGGGAGCAGACATTCATCATGAACCTCAAGCATGAATCGTGAGAATTCAACACGAACCTTCAGGAAAATTTCAGAATCAGATAGTAATCTTTTATAGAAGCTTACCTGGTATCACAAGAAGCAAGTAATATTCTAGTTAGAGAAAACGGCCGGCACAAGGACAATCACCCGTGATGGAATAATTGCAGATGAAATGAGCTTGAGGGAGCAGCAGGCAGTGAGATTGGAGGGAAGGCCCAGCTTAGGAAAAGACTTTTCCTGGTTATAAAACTTAGAGTTTCAGAAATAAAAGTGTGCCTTTTCTGTGGGTGAAGGGGTCCTTAGCGTGAATAGTGTGAATAGGACAGAGGAGTGCACAAGGAAGATTATAGATTCTGAACACAAAGGAGGGATGCCAATCACCCTACGCCATGGATGCCTTCGAGCACCAGGTTAACCCCATTGTGGAAACTGGGCCGATGGGCTGATGAGTGTCGTGGGTGACTGTGATATTGCAGAAAGGGATCAGGGTGAAGTGCAGGCACAGAGCTCATTTATCTCACCCTCTTCAAACCATCCTGGGGCTGCTAGCCATTCTCCCCCCTTGCATAGAATTCTGGGCAGAGCTCCAATATCTTAAGTCTATTTTAGGTTTCTAAAAGTCTCCTGAACATTTTAAACTCTAAAGAACAGAATCTCATTTTGGTATTTCAAATGCCTTCTATGATTAAAAAAAAAAAGAAGTTGACAAATGTGATTTTTAATAAAATTAAATGTTTGCCTATTAAAGACATTGGCAAGAAAAATAAAATGAAAAGGCAAGTCACAGATTGAGAAAACTATTAGGGATGTTCAGAATCATTTTGTTCAATAAGATAAATTTGAAGAAAGGGGCTGCTGGGTGTGGTGGTACACACCTTTAATACCAGCAATCAGAAGACAGAGACAGGTGGATGTCTGTGAGTCTGAGGCCACCCTGGTCTATATAGTGTGAGTCCCAGGATAGCCAGAGCTACTCAAGGACACCCTATCTCAGAGCGGGAGTGGAGGGCAATATTTGAACAAGTGTTGCATGAAAGAAAATATACACATATCCAAAAAGATACATGATAAAATGCTTATTAATCATTACCATAAAAATCAAAAGTCATTACACTCACAGAATGGCTAAACCTCAAAAGCCTAATGGTGCCAAGAACTGGCAAAGATGTGGGCAGCTGGAATTCTTCCATGTGGCCAGGGTACGTAGCATGGCAGCCCACCTAAGGAATGACACTTGGAGAGTGTTTTATAAAGGTAAGCATCCCGAAACCTAGCAGTGTCACTTCTATCCAACTAATTAAGATAAATGAAAACATGTCTTGATTGTTCTTAGATATGTTAATAATAACCCAATCTGGAAGCAAGAGACTAATGCAAAAAAAAATCATATATCCACACTCAGGAATAAAGCTAAGCTACTGATATATACACTGGAAACACAGCCGGAGACACAGCTCGAAACACAGCTCCCAGGCAAGCTGAACAAAGGAGATGGCCACAAGACTGGCTGCAATGATAGAAGAGAACCTAAGCAGATGATAACTGGCTGGTCGCACAGGTCAGTGGTACGGTGCTTGACCAACATTCACAAAACCTTGGGACCCATCCTTAACCCAGTAACAGACAGACAACAAAGCCAGACACAGCAGAACACACCTGTAGCCCCAGGTACCTGGAGAGGCTAAGACAGAAGGCTCACTGGAGCCTGGACGTTCAAGGCTAGCCTGGTCAACACAAATCGAGTCTGTCAAAAGCAAAGCAGTCAACAGTGGCAGAAGACACTGGCCAGTGATTCTGAGTGCAGAGGCAGGAGTGATGGATGAACGTGATGAAAATGGGTGTGGTGTATATTTTTCAACACTTAGGAACTGTGGACTGAAAACGACTGTACTTGATTCCCTGTAAGTTCTAGAGCCACCTAGATGTAGAACATTCCATCCAAGCTAATAACAGCTTCATCCTCTCACCCAACTGGGCTGTCTTCCTTCAGCTCTTGTATGCCTGCAGCCTGAGGAGGGAGAGGGAAAGGCTGACCCTTTCTCTTTTATATCCTCCTTCTCCTTCCAATCCTGGAGTCGGCCTATGGGAGAGAGATATTTATTATGCCCTTGGGTACCAATAAAATAGGATGTTTGTTGGTTCAGAACTTGGCATATAGTCTCCTGACCATCTGTGGAGCATTGCAAATGGCCCTGCTTTCAACCTCCTGCAGAGATACCTGTGGTGTACTCTCCATGTCTCTGGCTGACATGGACCCTTGGTGTCTGGACCTCCGGGAGTCTGCCTCATATAGAACTAGTCTTTGTCAGATCCAGTCACCCTTCTTTCAGCCCTCTTGAGTTAGACCGTTGCCATGGCACCTATTAGATCCACAGGGGAGTTTTGCTTCGCCTCTGATAAACTCCGCCTTCTTGATCTACAGCTGGAATATGATGGATGTGATGACATGATGGAGGTGATGACTCCTGGACCAGCCTTCTCCTCTCCCTCCCTTCCTTCCTCTCTTGGCAGCCATTTGCTCTGGTGACCCCCAGAATGAGTATCAAGGTCTCCCAGTGGTCTTCTTGATTTCTCCCTTGTCACTGGGTGGGGAGAATGCATCCCTTCTATCAGAGTTAGGACAGACACACATAGGCACCATTTCCAAGAAGTCTTCAAGGTAAGTAATATGTTTAGAGTCATAAAAGTGTTACACTCCTCAACTAAGTCCTTTAAGGTGGACTTCTCTTTGCCCGCAGGATGAGCGGAGATGGCACCTGTTTTCCCTCCACCTTAGAGCCCTCGGTTTACAGGGAAAATGATTCTGCAATATACTAGTCTCTCTGTGTGCACATTGGCATGTGCACGTGTGGGCATGCAGGTACACATGTGTGCACATGCGTGTGTATGAAGGTCAGAGGTCAATGTTAGGTGTCCTCCTCAGTTGTGCCCCACTTTATTTTGAGGCAGAGTCTGTCCCTGAACCAGGAGCTTATTGGCTTGGCTAGCCTGGCTGGCTAGGGAACCCCACAGATCCTTCTGTCAGCCCCTCCCCAGTGTGAGGTTACAGACGCTCACCACCACTCCTGGCTTATGATGTGGGTTTGGTGGTATTGGACTCGAGCCTTCATGTATGTGGAGAACACTTAACTAGGACATCTTTTCGGGCTTACTTTTTGGGGACAGGATCTCACTATAAAGTGCTTACTGGCCTCAAACTCACCATTCTCCTACCTTAGCCCCCACCCCCAAGTGTTCCGTTCGATTTTTCTTATACTGTGTCCAAACACCAGAGATAATCAGCTTACAAAGAGGCTGACTTTTGCTCACGGTTTTGAAGGCTTTGGTTCACGGTCAGTTGGGTCTTTTTTGGGCCAGTGGGGAGGCAGCATATTATGGTGGTGAGTGAGAGATGGGTGAAGATGCTTATCTCAAAGATGGGAGAAGAATACAAAGAGAAGGAAAGGCCTGGGGTCCCAGACGCTGCCTCAGACTAAGGCTGGACTTCTCACCCACAGCACTGATGATATTTGGGGGTAAACCATTCCATTAAGAGGCCCACAACAGTAACCTAAGACCACTTGTGAGCCCTACCTTCCAGTGCCACTGTGGAGTCTAAGCTTTAACAGCTGGGCTTTTGCAGGGACATTTGAGACTCAGCCTCCAGAGACCAAGGGGTCTGTGATTCGTCGCTGTTAGGCACAGATGAACACATTTCTGACACGTCATGGAAACGTCATTCAACACTCTGATTTCCAAGCCATCACGTGCATTTATAATGTAACACAGTGGCTGTGACACAGTGACAGATCTTCAGAGTTCTCTTTATACAAGAGGTGTCCCTACCCCCTCTCAACATATGTTCTATGACCACGATTTGAGATTTTAACATTGGAATCTCCTTTTAGGTACTTGAGCACTGTCTAGTGTTTTGTGGTGAGGGCGTTATACTGGACATTACTATCTCCTGGAGAGTATAGATGATGGCATCATTCTGTCCTGACAAGGCTGATGGAGTGTGCTTTCTTTACCCTGACTTTCCTGTGCTGAGAAAGCTTGCTTTCTCCCCATCCTCTCCCGTCTGGCCATTCACTACCATATGGAAGAGCAGTCCTTTGGTTATGGAGACAGAGGAAGTGTGGCTTGAGGGCATGAAATAATGGCTCAGCTCAGGTTTGGAAACTCTGTATTTCTTTCAGGCCTTGGCAGCCCAGACAATACTTGGCAATAGGTGCTCAGGCATGCTGGCTGGCGTCTGAAGTCCTGGGTAACTTTAGGAGATTGTGTCCCTGGAGCTCCAGTAAGTATTCTCCCTGAGTGAGTCCCATGCAGGGGCGAGGTACTTCCAGCGCTGTCAGAGGGTGAAGCAGTTCAGCTCCTCAGGTTTGTCCAGCATTTAAGAACTGTGCCCTGAGAACCCTCCTGCTTTCTTTTGAACACTCTCTAGACATTCACACCCTTGCTCTGCTTCCACTGGTGATTCAGTCACATAATGTTAAGGCCAAATGTAATCTAAGAGGCCATTACATCACAGGTAGATAGCCTGAGACCCAGGGTCATGGAAAAACCCAGTTCTCACACTCTACCATGCTGCAGATATTCCTGCAGACTGACCTGGGTTTCCCACCCTTGGCACTATTGATATGTTGGGCAAATAATCCCTTGTTTAAGGCTGTTGTGGGCACTGTAGAAGGCTAAGCAGTATCTCTGGCTTCTTCTCTTTCAATTGTTGTAGTTATTTGTGGTGAGGGCGTTATACTGGACATTACTATCTCCTGGAGAGTATAGATGATGGCATCATTCTGTCCTGACAAGGCTGATGGAGATGACGGAACACTTGGGGGTTGGGGGCTAAGGTAGGAGAATGGTGAGTTTGAGGCCAGTAAGCACTTTATAGTGAGATCCTGTCCCCAAAAAGTAAGCCCGAAAAGATGTCCTAGTTAAGTGTTCTCCACTTGGTCCATCTTTCTTGATAGCCCCAAATATCTCCAGATGTTGCCAGATGTGTATGGATGACAAATTACTGCTCGTTCAGCATCACTAGTCTGGCAGTTCCCTGGAGCTCTGTCCATGGAAAGGTTAAGTTTAATGACCACAACCTGTGCACATTCACGTCTTCTAGTCAGTGCCTAACCAGACCCAGTGTTTGTCATCACACTCGTCCTGAATGGGATCTGGTTGTGATTAACTGGCTCCTAGGAACCATGAAATCACCTTCTGGTTCTGCAGTTCTCCTTGTGGAGTCTCCTATGTGCCTGTGTATGCATGCGTGTGTAAGTGTGTGTGTGTGTGTGTGTGTGTGTGTGTGTGTGTGTGTGGTTGTTGTTGTTGTTGTTGTTTCTCCAAGCCCTTATGAATCTTTTGAGACAAACTCAAAGCCCTATGAATACCATGACTGACAAACTCATCCCAGGATGGTCCCTCCCAGTAAGTAACACTGCTAGGGATGAGTAGAATGTCGCTGCCTACTGTTGGCTCATCAACCCTTCAATATAGCTTTCCCTTGGCTCTTTTTCTGCAGCGTTGAGTATGAGACTCAGGGTCTTTTATGAGTGGGGCAGTTGCTCTGCCACTGCGCTCTGTCCCCAGCCTTGGCCTGGCTCCATTCAAACTGGAAGGCATAGCTGTGTAGACCACAGCTGTGACCATCACTGCAGACAGAAAGGGCAGATGCTGATGCTGGAAAACACCCCCCCCCCCACACACACACATCCAGGCTGTGCTCTCTGAGGTAGAACCCACCAGTTTGTATGGAGGAGGCTACGCACAACACAGTCAAGGCAAGGAAGTTTTAAAGGCTCTAAGGTCAAGGTTATTTTGTTTTATTTAAGTAAGCTTAGAAGTGAGAGAACGGAGCCAAAAGCCAGCGAACAAGCACATGTGAGACCTCCGAGTCAGTGTCTGCAGGTCTCCATTCTCCACATCCTCCTTGCTAAGGACTGAACGTTGCTGTTTCTGTCAGCTCATGCGTGCTGCAACCTAAGCCCCGGGGAGGCTGCATTTAGAGAAGTCATTGAGTTATATGAGGTCTGAGGGTGAGACTCCAATCCAATGGGATTAGTGTCCTTCTAAGAAGGGACATCAGAGAGCTTGACACTTTTCCTGGGTCTCTGCTATCCCCATCCCTGCCCCCATCCTTCTGTCCCTTCTTCCCTCTTCTTTGCTCAGGAGCAGGAAACACCAGAGGAAAGGCTCCATGAGCACACAGTGGGAAAGGAAAGCCGAGTGTGGCCACAGCAAGCCAGAAAGGACATCCTCTCCAGACAGCCCACAGGAACCCTGACCCCAGACTTCAGCTGCCAGAACTCGGAGTAAGTAAATGTGTGTCGTTAGGTCACCTGGCCTGTGGTGCCACAGAACACCTGCTTCTGGTGGGCATTCACCAGCCTTAGCATTTCATAGAAAGAGCTTGTTTTCAGTATTTAGGGTACAAATGTAGAATACCCATTTAATGACCTTCTGTAGGCCTCCTCAAGTCTATTAGATGTCTCAGAAGAGTTTAATTCTTGGGCTTTATTACAAAGAAAAGCTTATCACTTACATTCTGCCCAGGAACACCGGCTTCCACTGTCACTTGTTTCCACAGTGTCCAGGGGCCGCCAGTCAGCACATTTATTTTGTTTATTTATTGAGGTGCCGAAGATTAAAGCCGGAGTTTCATACATTTCTGGCAAGCGCCAGGCCACAGTGCTGAACTCCCAGCCCTGGTGTAGTTCTCTCCTTCACGCCAGCTGACTCACTCATCCCCATAACAACCATAAGAGATGTATACCTCTTATAGATGAAGAGGCCAGCATCATGTGGCGCTACAGAGGGCAGGTGCCCTTGAACTGGTGCAGTGGCCTCCAGGGTCTCCCACCTCCGTGACATCGCACAACTCTCCTGACTCCTTGTGGACAGTTGAACAGTTAGGAAGTCTTTATCCACCATGTCCAAGTGCTATAATCTCAAAACTTCTCTAGCATCCCCAGAACCCATAATAACTGGCTATGGCTTCAGGGGGTGCCCATCTCCAGCACAGCGCTCCCCCACTTTCTACGTAGCTTCTGCTGCTGAGTCAAAGACCTCCTTCCTTACTTTCTCCTGCCACTCACTTATCAGCCATCCATTGGCTTCAGCTTTCTTACCTGTAAAATGGGCTGCTCAGAACACTGTATATTAAAGAAGACTTTAATATACGAAGTCACTTAAAGATACTTCAGTCATCATGGACTGCACCACAGTGCTTTAATCAGTTCAAGACCCAGGACCAGGGAGATGGCTCAGTGGTTAAGCCCTTGCTCATGAGGGAGTCAGGGGCGGGGCTCCCGAGGGGCAGTGCTATATAATATCTCTGGGTGAGACTACAATTTCAAAGGTTTGCCTACCAGTCCTGACAGCGAAGTTATAGCGTCAGGGAGCTGTGGCTGTGCTCCTGGCTGTGTGCCAATTATCTGCCTAGCCCCAGGCTGCCTCGAGCCTCCGGGTCCTGACAGGAATAACAACAGCCCTCATCCCAGGAAAGGTTAAAAAAAAAAATGAACGAGGCAGCACGTGACCTGTGCTACAACACCGCACAAGAGAAAACCCTGTTACTCAAAGCCAAATTACTAAAACATGAGGCCCAAATGGGTGGGGTTAATGAGACTCTTAAGGTCTTGGGGGCCAATCGCTCCTGTGTTTCACAGACTCGAGATTGCCTGGTGATCCTTCAGCTCTCTAAAGACAGCAGATCCATCTTACTCCTGGAGGGGTTCGATGGGAACTGAAGGTAGCTGTCACCCCTCACCCACCTGCAGGCGACCGGAGCTCTCACTGGTTAGAGAGAACACCAGGCTGGAGTCCTCTCCCCATCAGCCATATGGAACCAGCAAAAGAGAAACCTCACAAGTAGGTAGTTCTGAAAGCAGGTCCTTGACCCAGCATGGCTGGATGGCTGCCTTCAGGTCCCTATTTTGAGTGCTTGCAGGCAGCTTCAAGTCACAATCCAGATACTGCTGCCACATCTTACCACAGATCAGTATTCCTTTAAAAACTCATGGGAGTGGGGGTGGAGGGATTGCTCAGTGGTTAGAGCACCTGTTGCTCTTTTAGAGGACCGGCGTTCAGTTCCCAGTATCGATATGGCAGTTCACAAATACCTGTAACTCCAGTTCTGGGGGATTCAATGCCCTCTGAGGGCACCAAATACATGTGCTGAACTTACATACATGAAGGCAAAAACATTCATTCGCATAAAATAAACCTGAAAAACAAAACAACAACAAACCCCCACTTCCCAGATGTCAAACCCTTCCTCAATGAGACTGCAGTCTCTGTCCAAACTCAGCACATAAAACAAACAAACAAGCAAAACGTTGCCACTGTGCTAAAAGAACAGCTTAAGCTTAAAAAGCTTAAGCTCCATTTTCTGTAAAAATCAAAATGAGAGAGACCAGCAAGTGTAGACCAAGGCACAGCGATTCCCGAGGTGAGCTCTTTTGTCAGAGGCAAATGGATGACGGAGAAGAAAGAGTTGGAGAAGCAAGTCTGAGAAACTAAGAACTCTTCACAGAGCCTCTGATATGTCTTTGTATCTGGAGCTGCCAAGAGAGGGGCATATACACCACAAGGCACTCATATTTCTTTGGCCAAGAATCGTACCCCCACCCCACCCCACCCCACCCCACCCCTCTCTTCTACTCCAGATAACCTTTCAATAAATCGAAGCCAGGAAATCAGCACCTCTCTCCAGGAACTAGAGAAACGGCCATTAGCATATCTACCTTTCTACAGAACAGGTCTTTGTGCCCGCTATCAACTACACGAAGACAGTTTTTCCTCTTCCAGTAAGTAGTAGCCTGGAAGCCACCGGAAGGCTCTGGAGCCTTTTTTCTTACTCAAGATTCACCTCGGGGTTTAAAAATAGCTTTGTCCTCTTGGGTAAATGCCAAGCGAAGGGTTAATCTTTAACAAGTAAAGTGGCTGGTCTATGGAGTTTGGCCTGGTCTGAAACGGCAGGGCTGTGGGTGCCCATCACCCACGGCAGTAACAGAGAGGTATGAATGAGCGTGGGTCAGGGTGACCCAACCCAGCAGAGCTTTAAGGTCACAGCCTCACAGAGGCTGCCAGGGAAAGCTGTCTTCTTGGGGGGCTTGACTGGGTACACTGATTTTATCAGCTATTGCCCTTCTTCCAGAACCCTTTCCCTTCTTTGCAGTACTGGGGCTTGAAGCCTGGGTCTTTGTCACACTCAGTTCTGTGAAACTGCTGCAATCTAAAGATGCCCATCGGAACTCTCCGGAACAGAGACATTGTTCCTGCTTCTCTCGCTCTGCCTCTAGCTCTCGGGCTATTTTGGCCAGTGAGATGTAAGGGAAAAGACAAAGTTTCAACTCTGAGAAAATGGGTCTTCCAACATCAGGAGCCATTTTGCACCCCCTGACCCTTTCCTGCAGGCCTCCCTTCCCTGTTGGCTTGTACTAAACAACGCATTAGACTAAAGTTGAAACCAGCGGCTGAAGATGTCTAGTCGGCAAGTGAGACGGAGCAGAGTCCCCGTCCACCTCTGGATTCCTCTAAGTCAGAAAGGGAAACAAATTTCACTCCTGGTTGAGCAGCCATTAGGAACTTTCTATCCCAACTGCATTGAGTCTTGACTGATGTAACTGAGAGCATAAATAAATTTTAAATTAGAGCAAAATGACAGCAAAAAACCAATAATCATCACCACCAACAAAAACCAGAGAATTTTATGCATCTAGAATGTCTTTTGTCAGGTGTAGGAGCTTTAACATCTTGTCACCAGTCTCTCTCTCTCTCTCTCTCTCTCTCTCTCTCTCTCTCTCTCTCTCTCTCTCTCTTCCCCTCCCTCCCTCCCTCCCTCCCTCCCTCCCTCCCTCCTCCCTCCCTCCCTCCCTCCTCCCTCCCTCCCTCCCTCCTTCCCTCCTCTCCCCTTCCCTCCCCGCTCCATTTTACAGGGAACTGTAATCTCTTTAGTGTGCATTTCCTAAGAATCAGGACAAGAGTCCCCACACCGCCATTGTTGAGCCCTGGAATTTTAGGCACAGTCTGTCACCTAAGCTACAGTTCACAGTCCAATTGTCCCAATTATGTCTTTGCCAATCCAGAAAGCAAGGTCATACAGATATTTGTCCTGTCTCAAGTATCATTTTTTGGGATAGGTGAAGCTATGTTTGGGGGAGGGGCTATGTTTAGTTGGAACACAGGGCCACCTGTGTGCTAGGCAAGTGCTCTATCAATGAGTGTCACTCTCAATTTCAATGAGAAAGAAAGAAACCAGACTTTGAAAGACATACCTCATTTGCACATGTAGCCTCTGTCCCTCCTACCCCCAAACTCTTAATTAGAAGGCCTTTTCACTGGCAGATCTTTCTCTCTAGTTATGAGGTGACGTTTTGATTCATTCATGTTTGCATCGGACACGATCAACACTGGTATTTAGCAGGCGTATCACCTTAAGCTGCTTCTCTTTGTGGTTTGGATGTCTTCCTCGCCTCTCTATGATTTGGATGTATTCCGCTCTTCTTTTCCAGGCCCACCTTTCTCCTGCTGTTGAGACAGCCCTGGACCCTGACCATGGCAGCTTATTTGCCTCACTTCCTTCTGCCTGCCACGCAACACCCTTCTTCTGTGACTCCCCAAATCTGCTTCCAAGAATCTACCCCATTCCAGACACTGGGAGGCCCCTGTCGCTGCAGTGTTGTTGGAGACTGTCACTCATGAAGCCCTCTGGGAGACACTCCTGAAGCCCCTCACTGCCACTTCCAAGGGGAGGGGGTGGGGCATGCAGAAGCCATTGACAGAGGCTGGGAGCTTGCACCATGCAAGCTTCTTAAACACAAATAGCTATTAAACGGCTCTCTGAGCTTTGTTCTGATACTGTGGCAATCAATACCTTGCTATGCATTTGATCAAGGTGATTTAGGACCCAAGATCTATTTGCCCTTGAGCGCTCCTCTTATCTGTGGTTACACAGGAGCCTCCCCACTGATGGCACCTGCAGCCTTGCTGACCTTAATCCCTAGGCAGTGATACCTCTCTGAGCTTTGCTCCATAGGCGAGGACAATTTCTTGCATCCTGTACTACAAAGACATGGACTTTTGTAAAAGAATGGAATTGGCAGGCACAGGTGAGTTTGTTGCTAAGATAACTGCCATCTGTTGTAAGCAGTTCTGGAGGAATCCTGGGTTTGGCAGGCTGGTGACAGCCCTAGAGTCGAAGCCACCTGCCTGGTCTGCAGCTAACGAGGCCCAGCTCCTTTACACACTTGGGGTGGGCCATGCCTAGCCCCCATCTGTCTGAGACCTGGAGTCAGAGAGGCTGGGGAGTCACGGGAGGTTTGGTGCAGGTGGAGTGGTTTAGGTGCCTGGGACTGCGGGAACTCTCAGAATCAAAGCCAGCCTCCAGTGCAGATTGCTCAGGCAGAGGCTAAGGGATAGGAATGGTGGAGTGCCGAGCCATGAACTTCTCCTTCCGTTGCTCCCGAGGCCACTTTATGGTGTCCTCTGCATTTTTCCCCAACAGATCTGAACTGAGAATTAGAAACCTCAGTGCTTCGCCTTTCCTATCCTTCCAGCACCTAGTACCCAGTACCCAGCACACAGCACCTTTAAAGTTTAGTCATCTGCAGCACAGTGCAGAAAGGGAAATGAAGGGCTGGACTGGGACGGAGCTTTTAAGCGTTGATTGCATTGAGGTCACAGCATGATAGTAATCGCTGTGCTCTGTGCGCAGGTTAAAATCCACCCTCCTCCCATTCCTGGGTCACAGGATGTCACACCCACAAGCCCTCTGACCCATGCCTCCGTCAGGCTTGGTTCTCTGGCTCTAAGTCACCAGCATGCCCCATCTCTACCCTGTGCCCTCCCTTTCCCTCTCCTTGGCTCCCTTTTCTCCTGATCTTCATTACACAGATTTAGAATGGTATCTTCTTACTTCTTTCTCATTATTCCATCCAAAGAGCACCGTCCTTCCAGTCACCCACTAGTAGTTTGAGGCCAGTCATCACGACCTTGCAGTCCTGACTCTGGGATTCACTCATGTCTCCCAGAACAGGCTGGATTCCATACACATCTGTGCGAAGCATGAATGGAGCCCTGGGTTCGATCTCCAGCACCATAAGAAAACTATGCCTGATGCAAGAAGAGAAGGGGGTCAGATGTTTTAGGCCATGGTTACTTAGTCCTAAAAGGTTTAGCCTAGGGTAAGTCAACACCATATGGCTAGAAACACACAATAGACCAAAGTTACCCTCCTCATGGGGGCCTGGTTATCCCAACAGGGCTATGGGCTCAAGACCAAGCTCCCATGGGGGCCTTAGGGGGATGCATTTTCAAACTATAGCATGGGTACTCACTTTATAGGCTAGTTATGAATGGTTCATACAAAAGAACAAAAGAGGCCTCACCTAGTCCTGCCTAGCTGCTGATGAAGAGTCAGTAACTATGGCTGGCATCACTACTGTGTGGATAGCTCACCAGCAGCCCTTTGCATCATTGGAGGAAGATAGCCCAGACTGGGGGTATAACTCAGCAGCAAACGTGTGCTCAGCATGAGCAATGCTGCATGTTTGGTCTCCAGATCCCCAAAAGGCAAAGGTACTGAGGAGGTAGCTCAGTTGGCCATGTGCTTTCTGTGCAAGCATGAGAACCTGAGGGCAGATTCCCCGCACTCACACACAGGCACACACACCTATGATCCCTGAGCTGGAAGGAGGCCAGGAGAGCTCTAGAGGTTTCTGGCTAGCTGAGTCATCTTCAGGTTCAATGAGAGGCCCTGTCTCAAGAAATAGTGTGGAGGGCAACTGAGAAAGACACCCATTGATGACCTGTGGTCTTCACACCGGAGGGAGAGAGAGAGAGGGAGAGGAAGAGGGAGAGGGAGAGGGAGAGGGAGAGGGAGAGGGAGAGGGAGAGGGAGAGGGAGAGGGAGAGGGAGAGGGAGAGGGAGAGGGAGAGGGAGAGGGAGAGGGAGAGGGAGAGGGAGAGGGAGAGGGAGAGGGAGAGGGAGAGATTTTAAAAGGAGAAAGAAGGAAAACCAATGCCCTCATTTCATCGCTTTGAACAGAAACAAGGGACAGCTGTCCCCGAGACCTGGGCTCCGTTCTGCCATGTGGGGTGATGTGTGCAGCCACATTTGGATCCTAAATTGGGGTCTTAGGCACTCCCTGATCCCAGCCAAATTTCCTGGGAGTAATGAGATCTCTACAGTAAACTTCTGGCAGTTAACTCTGTAGGTAGACGTACTCAGTAACCAAAAGGCAGTTGCTTGGTTCTCACCAGCCTGGGTCTAGGGAAGCTCTGAGGACGGTGGCATGAGAACACCAGCAGTGAAGGTAGAATGTCCTCTGCCCCGTGTTCCCTCTGCACCCCGCCCCACAGCCTGGGAGCCATGCTGCCTGTTCATCAACCTGGAGCTCACCTGGAGGGGCCCGTTTATCTACCTCATTTAGTGCTTGTCTTAGAGTTTCTACTGCTGTCATGAAAGACCATGGCCAAAAGTAACTTGGGGAGGAAAACTTTATTTGGTTTATGCTTTCACATTACAGTTTATCATCAAAAAATAAGTCAGGAGAGGAACTCACGCAGGCCAGGAACCTGGAGGCAGAGGTTGGTGTAGAGGTCATGAAGGAGTGTTGATTACTGACTTGGGTCCCATGGCTTGCTCAGCCTGCTTCCTTATAGAATCCCAGACCACTGGCCCAGGATGGCCCCACTTAAAATGGGCTGAACCCTTGCCATCAACCACTAATTAAGAAAATGCCTTACAAGATTGCTTACAATCTGATATTATGGAGGGTTTTTTTTTCTTCTTGTTTTATTTTGTTTTCTTTTTCAAGACAGACTTTCTCTGTGTAGCCCTGGCTGTTCTGAAACTCACTCGGTAGACCAGAGATCTGCCTGCCTCTGCCTCCAGAGTGCTGGGATTAAAGGCCTGAGCTGATATGCCCAGCTCTGGGGGGCATTGTCTTAATGGAGGTTCCCTCCTCTCAGGTGACTTTAGCTTGTGTCAAGTTGACATAAAACTATCCAGCAGAGTTCTCAAAGAATGCCAGATAATCTTATTAATTTTTAAATGTATTTTTTAATTCCCCATGAAAACTTGGATATTTTCAATTGTTTATTCCACTGGGAATGGGTTACTGTCTCACTGGGTTAAGTCTAGTCCTCTTTTGTCTTCCTTCCCCTTTTCCTCCATCTCCTCCTCTTCTTCAACTCTCTCCCTCCTCCCTTGCTCCTCCCCCATCTCCTCCTCCCCTTTCTAGTTTTGCTTCTTTAAAAACCCAACATTGTCATCCCCAACAATCAAGCCATTCATTTTGTTACTCAGGGGCTGGAAATGTGCCACCCTCTCGCCAGCTGTAGGCACTGTTGGTCCCTCCATGGGCAGCCCCGAGGCACACTTGTGATCTGCAGATGTAGATGAAGTCAGGGTGCCCTTGATTGTGTGGATGGCCATTCTGGAGGGACACGGATTTAGTTCACAGCAATAGTGAGAAACGTGAGTAGTTCTGTCTAGGCATGGATGGATGTCAGGTATAGACATTCAAACATCACTGAAAAGTCCAATAAAGAGCCCATGTAGGCTCTCTGGGAACTGAAGAGGTACTTCACACCATTGGCATTCCAGACAGAGTAACAATGGAGCATATAAGGGGATTCCTTCAGCATTAAAATCTTTACAGTAGCTGAAGAGATGGCTCAATGGTTAAGACTGTTTGCTGTTCTTCCAGAGGACCTGAGCATGGTTCCCAGCACCCAAATCACGTAGCTCACAGCTGCCTGGAACTTCAGTTCCAGTAATCTGATTTCCTCTCTGGTCTCCTTGGCAACTATACTCAAATGTGCATACCTACACGTGTGCAGGCAAGCACATCTGTGCATATGGGTGCACACACATACACACACAGGTGCAAGTGCATAAATTTAAAACAATCTTCACAACAGCGCTCGGGAGGCAGAAGCAGGAAGATTTCTGAGTTCGAGGCCAGCCTGGTCTACAAAGTGAGTTCCAGGACAGCCAGGGCTATACAGAGAAACCCTGTCTGGAAAAACCACAAAACAAACAAAGAAACAAAAAACTTCACAAATCTTATGGTCTAGAAATCACACAAAACATCACATAAATCCAGATACATTCACATATGCATTATGCACATAGGAATATAACTATGTTCTTTGTAAAACTTAAATCACACAAAGAAAAATCACAGGTTGAAAATCACCAGGAAGTGGAGCAAGGGGACAATTAGAGTAGCCGCACGCACATGATCACAACAAAATTCCACCCCCAATAGACAAATGCAATTAAATCAAAATTGACTTGCCAGTCCAACTGTGGTAAGCAGAGCCTAAGGTGCAGTTTTCATCAGAGAACCCGACAGTCCATCCTGTGATTTCCCAGGGCTCATTGCATAAACAAACAGGATATACGCTAGGCATGTAGTGTGCAAGTATTCATCTTCTGAAGAGGTGGGTCAGTGGGACAGATTTCTCTCACATTTGCCTTGTAAAGAGGCTGCGCTGCCTCCGCTGCTGCAGGGCTGGGACCAGTGAAGTTCTCCTAAAGTATTTTTAATTTGTTCTAGATTAGAACCAAGGGGGGAAAAAAGCTATGCTTTAAAAAAGTGTGTGCATGTGTGTATATGTATGAATGTATGTATGTATGTATGTATGTGTATGCTGTGCATACGTGTGTGCATGCACTCATACCTGTGCATGTATTTGGAGGCCAGAAAAGGCTGTCAAATGCCCTCTTCCCTCACTGTCCCTTACTGCTCTGAGGCAGGGTCTCTTCCTGAATCTGGTTTTTCAGCTAGGCTGGAAGCCAGCAAGCCCACGCAGTCTTTTGATTTTCCTTCCTTAGCCCTGGGGTCACAGGCAGGCACAGAACACCCGGCTTGTTATGTGGGTGCTGGGATGCAAACTCCAGTTCTCATGGCTGTACAGCAAGTGCTTTTAACTGCTGAGCCATCCTGCCACCTCTCCAGTCCTTCGCACAGTTAAGTCAGCCAGTATGTATTATGTGTGCATTCAAGGAGCACTGTTTTGCATCTTTCAGTGCATTTGACAGTGAAAAATAGAAGAACTAGTGCTGAGTTATTTCAAATCTATAGTGTAATCTCAATGACTACTAAGATGAACATGTTGGCATATACCTGTCTCAGCACTGGAGTGGTGAGAAAGAAGCGTCCGGAGCTCAAGGTCGGCCTAGACTGTAAAATAAGACCCTGTCGCAAGCAAGGAAGCAAGCAAGCAAGCAAGCAAGCAAGCAAGCAAGCAAGCAGACAAACATCCGGATTACCTAATGTGTATATTATTAAAACTAATGTATATCCATCCATGCATTCTTAATTCAAAAGAAACAAATGTTCTTTGAAAAAAATTTAAGTATCACCTATCACCTCATCACATAGAAATGACGGCAAATGACCAGCTGTTTCATTGACAAATACATTGTGCAAACTGTCTCAGTTAAAATAAAATAATATACACAATTAATGAATTGTCTTATCTTCTTATGAATAGCATATCAGACGATTTTTCTTACAGAAGTATTTGGTACTATGTTTCCATCCTCTCTCTCTCTCTCTCTCTCTCTCTCTCTCTCTCTGTGTGTGTGTGTGTGTGTGTGTGTGGTCAAATGACTTCTTCTTTTATATAATTCACTTTACTAGTTCCCTAATGTACATAACTCAATATCATAAACAAATGCTAGCAAAAATCCTTGCACAGAGCTGTGGTGCAGCTCATTGGAAGAATGCTTGCCTAGGACTGATGAAGTCCAGGGTCTACTCCCAACACACACACACACACACACACACACACACACACAGGCATGCATGCCAATCATGCACTTCTGGCACCTACACACTCACAATTTCTCCTTTAAAGATGTTTACTTAGATACAGATAACCATATTTCCTCATTCTAAAAATCACCACAGACAAATCAAGAAGTAACTGAGTAGCAAGACAGATGGCAAAGGAGGCTTGTCTATAATCTCCACATGGTTGCAACAGCAACAGGGTTTTGCATTGTCTGTGCTTCTGAGCTAGAAAATCTGCAGAATATTACCCTGCCATAGAAGCTCACATCTGCAAACCCTACACCCAGGGAACAGAGGCAGGAGGACTGATGCAAGTTCAAGACCAATCAGGGTGGCATAGTGGGACCTTGTCTCAAGAAACCAAACACCAGAGACAGCAAAACATTAATTTCAGTGGTCTCTGGGAGACTGGCCCTTTGGGGGGGTGGAGCCCACAGATGACTCTTTCTTGCTGTCTGGAGCATTGTTGGGGTAGATTGGCCAGCATCTGTCCTCTCTCCATTACATTGACCTCATCATTTGTATCTGCAGATCTCCCTCCTGGTTTCCATGGGATGCAGGCTCAGGTGTTCGCCCATAGTCTTCTACTCGCCCCAGAGGCAAGACCCAGCTCACTCTAAGTACCGAAGCTGAACTGAGAGCACATCCCCTGGGAAAGACCCCACTGCAAAGTCAGCCCTGGGAACAAGCAAGACTTTCAGCAGTGTTTCTTTGCTATTTGGGTAGATGCATTTAGATGCCTTTGTGACAGAGCACTTCCATTCAGGTCTCTTTTCCATGTCACAGTTTGTCATTGCACCATGCTAAAGTCCCAGCATATTCCTCAATGAGTGGTTTGTTGAGAGCCCTTTTCTTTCTGATTGCCAAGTCTGAAAACAAAGAGTGTCTTCAGCAGACCACATTTCTACAGCAGGGTCACGTGTGCGAGTATTCCTTTGTGCTTTCATCGGCCTGGTTGTATTCGATAAAAGACCATATTCTTAAAACATAGAATTGACCATGAGGAACAAAAAGGGAGAGAATCCAGTTCTGCTCTTCATCTTCCTAGGCACTGCGGGTCCTTGAGTCCCCAGCACAGGGCTTTAAAGGGAACTGACCAAGATCTTAAGGGTAGTAATGAACAGAACCAAGATCTGGACCCAAACCCTCTGCTGCAGCGTCTATGTTCCCGATACCATTATACAGGTCACCTTACCACACACACCCATCAGGCCCTGGAGGGAAGTAGTGTGTGTGATGGGAAAATGAAGCTGGGAGGTTTGCTCAGTGGTTTAAAACACTTGCCATAGAATTGCCAAGACTGCAGTTCAGATCCGCAGACCAGATGTAAATGTCGGGCGGTGGAGTGGCCCAACTATAACTCCAGCCTCAAAAGGTGCAGACGGGGATCTCCAGAGCAAGCTAGCCAGACAGACAGACAGACAGACTAGCCAGACAGACTAGCCAGACAGCTGGGCTCTGGATTGGACTGAGAGACCCTGATTCAACAAATAAGGTGGAATGGAGGGAGGAGCCATGAAGGATGACTTATTATATCAGCTTCTAGCTTCATGTGTGTTCACCTGTATGTGTAGGCACACACGTGTGCCCATATAAATGCAGTCATATGTGTGTGTTTACGTGCACGCGTGTGCATGTGTGCGCATGCGCGTGCACACACACACACACACACACACACACACACACAAATATATACACACACAGATGCAGACATACATATTCGTATGTGCCTACACAATTGCAGACATCCATACACACATGTGTACAAACAGAAAAAAAAGAAAAGAAGTGAAAATTGAACAGTTTTCACTTTAGAGAAGAAATTTAATCTGTGGACTCCTAGTATAATTTTGATCTGGAAACCAGAGGTTAAAATTAAGATCCCACTGTATGCCCCTGGATCTGTTCCCCATCAGACTCTTAAAATGACTGAAACTAAGCTGGGATTGGTGTATACCTTCAATCCCAGAGGCAGGAGGATCTCTGAGTTTGTGAGGCCAGCCTGGATTATAAAGTGAGTCTCCCAACAGCCAGGACTACACAGATAAACTATGTCTCAAAAAGCAAACAAATAAACAAGACAAGTCAGTTTTATCTATCCAAACTAGAAGGCTCCTTGTGAGGAGTCCCTTCCCTGTCCTGAAGTAAGGAGAACAGAACCAGGGCCTCCAACATGCTGGGCAAGCCTCCACCACTGAGTCACACACCAGCACGGAGGGGCATGCTGGGCAAGCCTCAACCACTGAGTCACACACCAGCATGGAGGGGCATGCTGGGCAAGCCTCCACCACTGAGTCAAACACCAGCATGGAGGGGCATGGTGAGCAAGCCTCCACCACTGAGTCACACACCAGAACTGAAGAAACCAAATTGTCCCTTTAATGCAAAATCCTTCCCACACAGCCTTTTGGGGTCACTCAAAGAAAACCTGGCTGACTGCCAGGTCACCCTACAAAGTCTGCCAATGTAGATCTTCAGGCATCCAGGAAAAAGAAAAAGGCCAAAACAAAACAAAACAAAACACAGAGAAAACTCAGAGACACAGAAACAATACCGGGAACAAAAAGAAAGTCTCTGAAGCAACTCTGTCGTCGTCGTCGCGGTATAAAGCTATCGCATCCACAAAACAGAGGCCCAGTATTCTCAAAAATCAGGAAGAGCATCTTGGAATTAAAACTTGAAAAAAAAAGCACTTGTGGCTTAGCACAGAAGAACCTCACGGGCAGAGAACACGCGTGGATTTCCAGCGGGCAGGAGCTCCAGTAGAGAAGACAGGGGAAAGCTGGGTATTTCCCAACAGACTTTCAGAAAAGTGTGAGCTTGCATATTGAAAGGGCCAAGTGGTCAAAATGGTTAATGAATAAACACTGAGATTGTGGCAAATCCCCATGAAATACCAGAATGCAGAGGCAGCTTACTCCTCTTATGTCAATCAAGACCAACTCAAGGAGATGGTCAGGAGAGGGAAAGAGCTGGGAGAAAAATTTCAGAAAAATATCTGAACGGGCCACAGAAAAGGTGTTTCAAAGGCAGTGCAGTGACTGAGAACGACTCATTTCCCAAGATGCACTGGACGGTGCTGGGAAATTGTGAGCAGAGGGGTCCAGATGGGCACATCACCTAACAAAGCTGTAGTGAAACTGTATCTTTTGTTCCAAATACCTAAAAATAGTGGCACACGGGAACACAGGCAGGAATAATAGAGTGCTGAGAACACACGCAGGAATAATAGAGCTGGAAACGTGCTTCTGAGGGTTCATGTTCTGAATTTTCACAAAGTTCACCTCTCGCCGCAGTAACTAGCGGGTGTGACCCTTTGTGGGGGACACAGGGTACTCTTCTATTAGCTGCACCATTAGCTTTCCAGAGAGGTCAAAGGTTAATAGGGTGTGAACTATAGACCGTCCAGTGCACACATGAGCCAACCTGGGAGTCAATCACATAGATTTAAGGACATGCTTTCAAATTAATCTCCCGCCTCTGCTGGAATTCTATTTTGGAGATAGGAAACACTTTGACTGTGTATTTGTTATATGCGTGTACAGATACACATACATGTGCAGGTATGCATGTGGCTGTGTGTGTGTGTGTGTGTGTGTGTGTGTGTGTAGGTCAGAGCACAGAACAACCTTATTTGTCATCTTCAGGAGCATCATCCACCTTGATTTAGAGACTAAGTCTCTCATCGGTTTGGAGTTTGTCACACAGGCTTAGCTGGCTGTCATGTGAGTCTCAGATCCCCACCCCCTCCTCCTGGGATTATCAGCAAGCATCACCATCCTTGGCTTTTTCATTGAATTCTGGGGATTCAGTTTAGGTTATCAAGTTTGCACTTTACTGTGGAGCCATTTTCCAGGCCCAAATATTTGTTACATTTCAAAAAGTATGGCTGTGGTGTGCGTCAGTGGTAGGCTGCTTCTTGGAATGTACAAGGCTCTTGGCTCCCTTATGACAATGAGCCTGTGGGTCGAGACCCCTTTAGGGGTCAAATGACCCTTTCAGAGAGGTCACTTAATACCACTGGAAAACACACAGATTTCCATTACAGTTCATAACAATAGCCAAATTATAGTTGTAAAATAGCAATGAAAATAATTTTATGCTTGGGGAAGTCACCACAACATGAGGAACTGTAATAAAGGGTTGCAGTATTAGAAACGTTGAGAACAACTGCCTTATGACACCACAAGATGATAGATAGATAGATAGATAGATAGATAGATAGATAGATAGATAGATAGATAGATAAGCAAGCAAGCATACATGAGAAAATTCTGGGTCTATAGTACAGACTCAAAACTTAAACTTAGATTATTGTCTCCCCAGATTATATTTGAATAATAGGGATGGAATTCTTCAAAATGCATGCCAGCACACTCGCAGAAAGAACAAAAAGGAGGGATGAAGACAGACGTGAAGTTTCTTTAAGTGTGGAGAATGGAAGGTAGGTTGCACCATGCTAGCAGGTAGACAGTTATGACAGGAACCCTGACCTCTTTTAAAAATTAAATGAGTCACTTTATAAGTGTTGCACAAAAACCCACAACCGAGCACATTAGTGGTGTCCCACGTGAGGCTGTGATTTGTGTAAATACTGTGTGTAGTGCTTATGTCAAGCTAAACATACTCAATTCCTCAAATATTTATCACTTGTTTACACAGTTGAAAGCACACCTTTTATAGTATTTTTTCATTTTAATGAACTTTTGGAAGTTTTAAAATTTGGATTCTAGAGATAAAAGAGTGGAAGTGAGCCCAGGCAGACATCCAGGGGTTCCTTAGGAACTTGTCAAATCCAGAGAGCTTTGGATGTAAGAGACCCCCCCCCCCCATCCCAAGTCCTACTGAGCACAGGTGGCCCTTGGGACACCTCCATTGTGATAAAAAGTTCCAAGTCCTCATTCTCTGTAGAGATATCTGACAGAGTCTCATTTTGTCTTTATTCTGATGACAATACACGTCATGGCTTAGTCATCTCTGCCCTGTGAGCCGAGCTGGATCCTTTACAGTGATTGTCTTAGTCCTTATAACAGCCTGCGGTGATCAGGATGGCACTGTGTGGGTGTCTTGAGCAAATTGATCTCCACCCCTGTGACCCCCCCCCCACCTACCTCAGAGACTCAACCTATGAAATTCCCTATTTTCTATCAGCAGTAAGTGGTCAAATGCCAGCTTCTTTGGTCCCTTGATCCTGCACAGCTGCGTGTGGTCTCTGCTTCCCTCTGCAGTTATTAGCAACCCCTTGGAGCCCAAGAGCCACCACTCCATAGCCTGACTGCGTGGGCAGATACTAGGCCCTGCTTCCCAGCCTTGGCATGGACTGGCTGCTAACACCTGCCCCAGCACCTGATTAGCTGTCTAGCAGAAATCTAGTACAATCTGTTTCATTCTATTTCTGGCTGCTGTACATGAATATTTCTTCTAAACACCATGATAAGAGCTAATTTTTAAAAATTGTAAAATGTTCCTTAAAAAAAAACAAAACAAACAGCCCTTGTGGGAGTAAGAGTCATTACTTAATAGATTAAGTTTGTTTTGTATGTTGACTATTATATCTAAGTATATATTTGCCAGCTAATTTGATTTTTAGCTTGTCACTATACAATACTAAAAATAATCCACTTTAAAATAAAATGAGAAGGGTAGCGAAAGAGATGGCTCCGTGATTTAGAGCACTGGCTGCTCTTCCAGAGGATCCAGATTCAATTCCCAGCAGCCACATGGCAGCTCACAGCTGTGGGTCCAGATCCAGGGGATCTGGCACCCTCACACAGATATACATGCAGGCAAAACACAAATGCACATAAACATAAATAAATCATTGCAATAAAATAAAAATAAGTGGGACAGAGCATAATGGCACGCATCTTCAAGCCCAGCACTTGGGAGGCTTAGGCAATGGACCGCTATGAGTTACAGACCAGCCAGGTCTCTATAGTGAACTTCAGGATAGCAAGGGCTACACAGTGAAACCCTGTCAAAAAATGTGTGTGTGTGTGTGTGTGTGTGTGTGTGTGTGTGTGTGTGTGTGCTGGAATGTAGCTCAGTGGGAAATAATTTCCCTAATACACTAGGCCCTGAGTTTTATCTCCAGAGCAGCAAATAAATAAATAAACAATGTAATTACTAATGATGATAATTCATAAAATAATATTCTGATGGGGTTACTATTTTAAAAACCAATTATAGTTCATAATATTGGCCTCACCCATATTACTCATGGATGCACAGTTGCATGCCATGTGTCAAGTTTCCCTTTAATGGTTTTTCTGCTACTACCATGAATAAATTCAGGAGAATAGATTAGCCTTTCCTTCTCCTCCTCCCCCTCCACCTCCTCCTCTTCCTCCTCCACCTTCTCTTCTTCTTCCTACTCCTCTTTTTCCTCTCTCTCTCTCTCTCTCTCTTCCCATGTAAACCTTTTGTACAGTATCAAATTTATTAAAACAGTAAGAGCCAACAGGAATGTTCTAGATTAGAAAGGCCATCAGATAAACTGCCTTTAGGAAATTTACATGGTGATAATATAAATAGATTCTCAACAGGAAATTTGTCAAGCCAGAGGACAGGAGTAGCTGTCCTGAGACCTGTGGTGGGACAGTTAGTTGTGCTGAGCAGGTAGCCTGGGCTATAGCAGGAAGAAAGGCACGTGTGAGCAAGGGCTGACCCCGCCATGCCCTCTGCAGGATAGTCTCATGTTTGATAGAGACAGAGAGAGAGAGGAACTCTGAGTAGAGCCTGAGGCTGCTTGGTGGTTAGAAGTGGGCACTGGCAACAAGTGTCAGCACCGCATCACACATCCTCTCATCCTTAGGAACTGGTCCAAGTTGGCAGCAGAGGCTGCCAGGGTGGAATGTGATAACCTACAATTCCAGGAAAAGACTCAAGCATTTGTGTTTTTTTGTTTTTTGTTTTTTTGATGCAGTCACCAAGAGAGGATGGGCATGCCAGGCAAGGGCATCCTGGCCATGAGTGAGACATTGGCAGTTCAGTGTCAGGGCTGCTGCAGACTCTGTCCTTCCAAGTCAGAGACTTCTGAGTTTCAGGAAAAAAAAAATCCAACCAAACACTTGGATCCACTTTCTTCCCCTCTCTATGGGCGGTTTCTAGTTTTTAACTTCAGGACTCCCTCCTGTTTCAACAGTAGTGGAATCAATGGGTGGAGAGCCTTGATTTTTTTTTTTTTTTTTTTTTTTTTACTTTGTTGAGTTCACAGGATGACAGAGACTCAGACTTTTCAGGAGTTTCCTCCACCAATAAAAGAAACATGGCCCTGTCTCTTCGTTACAGCTGCGCTTGTAACAGAGTCCATGGAATATGCAACTGACTGCTGATTTCGCTGATATACAAAGCTGCCTTCTGGGTGTTAACCCTGGACTGTGCACTCATGCCCTCTGCACGAAATCTTTGTCATTTTGCTCAGACAGGTCTCAGTGTCACCCTAGATGGCTCTCAGGCTATCATCACTGGGGAGGGAGGGAGGTATCACCCTTTGTCGACACCACAGTGGGAACAGGAGCTAGGGAGAAACAGGTGTTCTGCTTTCCATCAACAAAACCATGCCTCCATTTCCTATTGTTAGTATCTGCCCTCCAACATCCAAATAAGACTCAACAGCCCCAAGATCTATCCTTCTCTTTAGTACACGGTTGTGTTGCTTTGATTGAAAGTGAACCCCATAGACTCATATATTTGAATGCTTAGTTGCCAGGGAGTGAAACTGTTTGGGAAGGATTAGGAGGTGTGGCTTGTTAAAGGCATGTCAATGGATATGGGCTTTGAGGTTTCAAAAGCCCACAGCAGGCCCAATCCTTCCTTTCTCTCTTCCCCTCTCCATCTTCCTTTCTCTCTCCCTTTCCCCCTCTCCCTCTCCCCTTACCTCCCCACCCCAACCCTGCTGCAGGTCAGGTTGTAAATAAAACTCTCTGCTGTTTTTCTATCAACATATCTGCCTGCTACCATGCTCCTCTCCCCATGACAATCATGGACTAACCCTGTATGCCAGTCCCCAGTTAAATACTTTCTTTTCTAAGAGTTTCCTTGGTCATGACTTCTGTTCACAGCAATAGAACAGTGATTAAGACAAAGATTCCGAGAAACTCAATATTTGTGTGCAGAAGGAGTAAAATGAGTCCTCCGCCATATCTTACAAGTTACAAAATCAACTTAAAGTAATTTAAAGGGGAAGGAAGTGCCACTTAGTGGTAAACACTCACCTATCATATACAGGATTTGATCCCCAACACTAAACAACAACAACAACAAAAACCGCTAGTCTGTTTAGACTTAATGGTAAGGCACACAACTAAGAAGTTACCAGAACAAAGCAGGGATGCACTTCAAGTGATTGGCCTGGGCAGGCATTTTTTTTTTTTTTTTTGGATAAGACCTCAAAAATACTCATGGAATCGAAGGTAAAAACAGACCAAATGAGTTTATATCAAACTAAAAACCTCTGCATCATTGTAGACATTCATGGTGTGGTGACCCCAACTGCAGAAGAGAAGAGAATATACAGATTCTTCATCTGAACTGAGTTAACGTCCAGAATATATAATGAAACTAACACCTCAATATCAAGAAACAGAGAATCTGATTTTAAAATAGAGCAAAATATTTTTGAACAGATAAGTCATTTCTAAGAAGTGGAGTCACATTTCAGGAGACCAAGTGTATAAAAGCCAGCACAAAGATGATGCCAAAAAGCGAGATTCAGACAGGGCAGTGTCCAGAATTGTACAAGATACAATTCACACTGGATTTATGAACAGAGATGAACCATAGCACCAGCAAGAGAAGAGGGTCCTGGGACCCTGAGGTGGGAGGAAAGAGACTATTACACTAAGCTAGACAAAGTGGCTGAATATAGCTGGCTTCCTTTAAAAACTATCAGCATGATAACACTGGTTAAAAAAAAACTTCTAGGAATTGTATAAAATACTTAGTTGACTATTTTCATGACTTTGCTTTTTCTTACAGGCTTTAGAATGTGTGGTCGAATCGCTTGGCAGACAAAACGGTAGTTATAACCAAGATGGCTGGTCAGATAAAGCTGGGCTACTGCGACACAGAAATGGCCAAGGAATAATAAAAAGGTGCTTAATAGCATTGATCATTAGAGAATTCAAATCAAAACCACAAGAAGATATCAACTAACCTTGGCTCAAATGTCTGTGACAAAGAGCCAAGAAGCCACACTCTGATGGGCTGAGGAGAGACTGGAATCTCTGCACATGGTTGCTGGGAATGTAAATGACTGTAGCTATGTTGGAAAACAGTACAGCATTCCTCAAAAATCTGAAAACAAGACGTGTATGATCTAAAAGTTCAACCCTGGGTAGATAGCCAACGGAAAGAAAATCAAGTAAAAAGACACCAGTACCCCATGTTTTGTACAAAATGGAATCAACCTAATTGTGCACTGACAGATGAATGGATGAAGAAAATTGTTACCTGGATAATGGGATATGCTTTGGGTATAACAAGAATAAAATCCTGTCATTCATAACAGGTTGGACCTGGAAGACCCTCAGGAAATAGGCTGAGCACAAAAAGAAAACTCTGCATGACCTCACTCACGCAGAACCTGAGACCTGACGTCCCAGAAGGAGAAAGCAGACTTTGGTCCTCAAAGACTGCGAGAGAAGAGGGGAAAGAAAACAGGGTAAGATTTGTCACTGGCAAAAAATATGTAGATGGGAGAAATAAATCCTGGTGCTCCCACAGGATGACTACAGTTAACAAGATGTATTGCATTTTAAAATGACTAGAAGAGAGGATTTCAAATGGTCCTGTCACAAAAAAATTACTAAAGCTTGAAATTATAATATGCTAATTAGCACAGCTTGATAGTTACAGAAGATAAATATGTATAAAACATTACATTATACCCCATAAATATGTATGGTTAATATATGTCAAATCAAACGGAACAGAAACAATACAGAGCCAAGTCAAAATACAAGAGCCTCGGCCCAAGGACAAGGGAGGGAGAACGCAAACAAGAGTCTTCTAGCTATCTTGAATTATTTCGCCACCCAACAAAGATGTTTCAACCTGTAAAGAGCGGGCAGCATTGTATGCTTCTTGACTAATAGAGACACAATACTTTCAATTGCTTCTGTGGCTTAGAGAAGGAAAACGTAAGATACACGTGAACTGAGACTAGATCTTATGTCGCTGACAGTACTGTTTACATACACCAGACAACCCTTGTTTCTTACCCCTTCCCATGTGCCCATTTTCCAGCCCAGGAGACGGACAGTGTCTTTCTCTTCATTTCCCAGTGCCCATGGACCATTTCCACCTCCACAGGAGGCTGCCAGGGAACTCTGTGGGGTTGAATTCAGGGAGGAGACAGAGGTGGTCAGTTTGTGAAGATCAACCTCTTTTGATTCACAGCCAGAAAAGCCTCTAGGAAACTAGAGATTGTTTCTTCATTTCAGTAATCCAGAGCTCTCAGGTCAGAAAACTATGGGCCTCCACAGAGAAAGAGGCCGGCATTTGCCAGAGCAGGCTTTATTTCTCCTTTCATAGAAATAAAGAAAGGAAGGGGAAGAGGAGGGAACGAAGCAAGCAAGCATAAACTTCAAGGATGGAAGATAGAGGTCCTGGGACAAGTGGTAGCCCACCCAACACCACCCCATGTGCCCCATGCACTGTCCTGTTCTGGGGAGACAAGGTCTGGTGAGGCTGCCCAATCTGGACTGTAAGACAGACCTGGCAGGGGCATATTGTTTGGCAAGCACGATGCACTTTTAGTTATTTTAATTAGTTGCCAATCTGTAAAGATCTAGTGGTTTCACGTTAACAAAAGCTAGACTCCTGGTTCCCTCCAGCAGAGCTGGCTAGCCTGAATGTAAGCTTCTACTGCCCTCCCCAGTTAACCCTATTAGACCATGGTTTCACTCAGCACTTGCGCCCCCTGCCTGCCCCTGCAGCGACAGACCTGGGCATCTAAGGCATGGGCAGGTGTCTGTCCATCTATTTTCTTACCCAGAGAGCTCTCACCAGGCCAGATGAGTTAAAATCTGAGCCTGGGAAATGACCTGGCCTCTGTAGAAGAGGCTGAAAGGTCCAAGGTCTGGAGCCAGGGCTGGAAGGGGCTAAGGTGAAAGTGGTTAACAACTTATTTTCTTCTAGATGCTCTGTGGCAGTGAATGGCACCATTTTATAGTCCCTTTGTTGGAGCCAATCAGGGTCTGATTTACCTATCTCCCTAGCTCTACCCCCATTTGGCAGTAACTAACTTACTTCTCTTTCCCTAGAACAGCTTTGATGTCTTGGCTCTTCACTGTTTGGACTGACCCATTCTCAACGCCCTACACTTTACCCACATTTTCCATTCCAGATCAGGGAACACTGGGAATAGCACCCTTTTTTTTTTTTTTATCTCACCATTAAATTTAATAGAAAGGCTTGATTTGGCTTCTACGTCATTCTTCATACCTCAGAGCCACATTGGTTGCTTTTCACGGCACATTCACTTAGTCACAATCTGATTTTAATTAACAAAGAACTGAGAAACCACACCATGGGGTGAAGATCGAGATTTAGTGAAAATTCAAGCACCAAATACCAAGCCTCACTTTGGGACCAGGACCATAATCCCATATGTAAAATTAAAGGATCTATATAGTCCATAATATGTATCCATAATGGATTTAGTTTCCTACCTATAGACTAATTTATAATCAGTTGAGTTTCTAAGCTACGTTTGGATGAGGCTTTTCTGAGTGTTAAAGTGCCCGCCACCCCTTTCTGCTTGCTTTCTCCTCCTGTCTGGCTTGCTCTTATTAAATCAACCCTCAAAGGTCAGGCTGACAAAAGCCACTCAGCCAGGAAATAGAATCGGAAGAACAGCCCAAACCTTGGCGTGTCTCTTACGCAGGTCTGGAGATCACTTTGCTGTGACCTGGCTGTGCCTGAGAAGACACAGACCTGAAAGTTCCAGCACTTGTTCATAGCTGGCTTCGCCAACTGGCACTAGTCTTGATCTGTAGAACCTTTTAGAGAAGGCCATGTCTTCTATGTCCCACACCCCGGGACGCTGCATACTGGACACGAGAAATCACAGGCGAACAAAAGCAAGCCTTGCACAGAGACCTCAGGAGACTGGGACAGACAAAACCACAGGCTTCTGGGCCAATGGGGACACCCCAGTATCTGAACAAGGCATTTGGGGGGGAGGGGCACTGGTCTGTGTTGAGCATTTCTTGGAACCCTTTAGGGAAAGCCAAATTCCTCAAGAGATACCTAGACCTCAGAGAAGACTTGCATTTTTTTGCCAGATGTGTAAAGTTCAAAATCTCCAAAATTAAATAAAATACTAAATTGTACAATAAGGTTTCCACTAGCAAGCAATGGCAACATCAAACAAAACCCACGGCACCTTTTCACAAGATTCGTAATTTGAGGAGAAGGAGGGAATTGGGGTCTTTTCTTTTGTCTCTAGTCTCCAAATATATGCTTGCCCTGGAAGAACAAGCACCGTGTGCAGGAAAGGAAGAAATCAGCGTGAAGCCTGGCAGAGAGGCTTGAAGTCTCAGAACTCTGAAATCCCCCTGGGATCCAGACCCAGGGGCAGTGAGCCTGTTGCCCAGCGAGGTGGCTTCAGGGAGGACCGCGACAATCCCTATGCAGTGCACAAAGATCCCCACGGACAGGAGGGCATAAGCTATTTCTCATTGCTGTGAGACAACCCTAAAGGCTCATCGCCTTTCCCAAGTGGCTGGACAGGACTGTGCACCTCGGCTTCCTAGGCCCAGGGTTCTTTTGTGTTGGGTTCGAACACAGGAGCAGTCCTCCTGCGATGCGCTTAAGTCCCTCCCGCAGCTGCCAGGGCTGAAGCTTGCTCGCGCCACCTCCAGGCTAGGCTTGGTGACTTGGGTCCCCTTACCTCACTCCCGCAGCCTGATCCCTCACCCATCGCTCTCTAAAGCTTCCAGTAGAGAAGCCGGAAACATTCCAAGCCTGTCGCCTGCCCTGGGCGAGGTGGCAGATACTCACGTTTCAAGTGTTTGCCAAAGTGCCCGAACTCTGGTCACCAACCAGAACCACGAGGAAGATCTAAGTGGCTGTTTTGCAGGCAGCGAGAAAGATCAAGCAGATGGCCAGCAGGCAGCCCCGTATTTTACTCGAGCTCCCCCAAAATGCTTCTCGGTGCCGCCAACGCAGCTGCCAGGTTTAATAACTGTGTCAGACAGCCCGCCCCTCCCCTCACGGGGGCGCCGCAGATGACAGGCGGGAGACCCAGTCGGCGCCTTGTGCTACAGTCTCCCAGCCTTGGCCACAGTAAAGATTGCACGGGGGACACATGACACCATGGTTCAAATGCCAAAGAATCGTCAAAAAACCTCGCTTCTTTCCTATTCACTTGGAACATATATCTGATGGGTTCCCGGCAGCATTTCTTTCGGAAAACAAGACTAATGAACCAAACCAACGACAAGTACTGTGCAGAAGAGCTAACCTGCATCTCAAATAGAAAGGACCTTATGCGTCCTCCTCCAGCCCAGTTCCGACTTGACTCCTGGGCCTTGGTGGGATGTCCTGAGCACCGCGCGATGCGCAACAAACCTATGCTACTGTGCCTCAGGTTTTAGTGGCGCACGTCAACTCCCTGGTCTGTTCCTAGGACTCTGTTCCACAGGACCTTACTGTATGAGGACGCTCCGCTGCGGTTCATCCACTGGGACCATTTCCCAATCGCAAGTGGCTCCTGGAGACAAGCTGGATACACACACCACGCTGGGAGGAATCCTCGGTTTTCAAAGTGCACCACGAAAGCGGAATATTCCACCGAAAGTTACGATCCGCAAGTACAAGGCCTGCCTGAGCACTCCTCAGCCCAGCGGCCACGCCTCTCAGTTCCCCAAGGGTCCTCACCCTAGCTAGCCCCGCCCTAAGGGCGCTTTTCTGGGCATGCACCTGCTTCCACGCTGCAGAGTGGTTGCCTTGGAAACCCTGGAGAGCTGGTGCTCTCTGCAGACACGCTGTTGCCCTGACAACTGTGACCCAGCTCTTGGGCGTGCCAGGAAGAATGCAAATGGATGCTACATTAAATGCGGATTCAGGGCTATAGGAGGGACTGGTTGGTAGGGTTGGGATGCGAAAACAGCTGTATTAGGGTATGCAAGCTGAGCCTCAAGATGGGGTCGGTGTGTATCGCCGACTAGAAACATTGTGTTCTTCACCAAGCCCAGTTACATTTGGCTGTAAGACAAATTCCGGAGTTGTTCTAGCGTCCCTCTTTCACTCTGCTTAAGATGTTTAAATGGGATTTCCCAGCAGGAACTGGTTCCAGGTAGGAATAAGAAAAAGCCCTTCAGTATGTTGAAAACAGTGAAGGCCTACTGGGGATAATAGTTAACCATGGGTGACGTCATATGCAGACCTCCGAGACTCTGGTTGTGACGAGCACGTGGCTAACACAATTTCACTCACTGTTTGAGAAAGGTAGGGCCGGGAAAAGCAAACTGTACTTATTAAAAACCCAAATGTGCACGTGTCGTCTTGAGAGCTGAGTTAGGGGCTTAAACCCATCAAGCCACAGATAGGTGCTTCTGTTAAGGAACTAGGACATCATGGAGAGGGCTCAGCTGAAAACCAAGGTTCTGGGCAAGGGCTACGGAGACTGAAGGCTAGGGTGGCCTGTCGGGAAGTGGGAGCGTTTGCAATGTTGCCCTTCAAGTAAGAGAATGGATTAAAGGACTGATGGGAAACAAAACCTTCCCAGTCTACACATTAGACATCTATACAAGTGTGAAATTTAGGTGACAGCTGACTCTTTTGTAAGTGTCCAGTCTCTGCAACAGTGAAGCAGAACCCAGTGGGATATTTTCAAAGTACTGACAGCAAATAGCCATTGTGTTAGTTAGGGGTCTCTAAAGAACAGACCCAACAACCCATAAACTGAGGGTCTGTGACATGACCACATCACCCCTTAAAGGTCCTGTCTCTTACCACGAATTTTAAGTGTTTTGGCAAATATGATGGTTTAAATGAGAATGACCCCCATAAGCTCATATATTTGAACACTTGGTCCCCAGTTGGTGGAATTGCTTGGGAAGGATTAGGCTTGTGGCCTTATTGGAGAAGGTGTGTCCCAGTAGGGATGGGCTTTGAGGTTTCAAATGCCCATGTCACTCCCAGTTAGTTCTCTCTGCTTGGTGTTTGAAGATAAGACAAACGCTCTCCGCTACAGCTCTAGAGCCATGCCTTCTCCCCTGCTTTTATGCTTCCTGCATGGACTCCAACCCTCTGAAACTGTAAGTCCCCAATAAATTCTTTCTTCTACAAGTTGCTTTGGTCATCATGTCTTAACACAGCAATAGAAAAGTATTCAGACAGTAGGGATCTTCAGCCCGTAGCATACCTTAACAAAACGGACAGAGAGGAATTTTCTTCTCTATATTTTATCCATCAATTTAAGTTGTTATGTTCATGTAGCAGGAATTTCTCTACACACACAATCCACAAAATGAATCTGCCTGTCTTGATTCCTCCCTGTCCTCCACATTCCAAACTCAACATAGAATCCAGACATGGTGTCCAGGCATTCTACCAGTGAGTTTCAGTTGTAGCTCCAACTAAGACTTTCCCAACAGTGTCTACATTTGTCTAAGTGTGAGTCCCTCCCCTCCCTGTGTCCCTCCCTCCCTCTGTCTCCACCCCTCATACTCACCCACTCTCTAATCTCCCTAAATCTCTATGCTATTGGATGGAAGCTAGGGTCCAGCGCATGCTAGACGCATGTCCCCACTGTGCTGTACCTCCCGGCCCCGCCTGCATGTTTAAGGGTGTGGCATGGCCCGCTGTTCTAAAGACCTCAAGCCACATCCACAGGGATACACCATGCATGCCTGGGGTTACTGCGGTATCCCAGGGCTGGGCACATATTCACCCCGATAAATATTTGTTAAATAAACAAGCCCGGCCCCAAAGCAATCCTGAACCCTAAAACAACCTGACCACACATCTCCTCTCCAGTTCAGCTGTGACCACCTTCAATTCCATTATGAGAATCTTTCTAAGTGAGAATTGAAAGTTGGACAGTTAGGACCCATTTGTGCTCCACTACAGGAGCTGCTATTATTATCTGGGCTTGTTGCCCAGCCTGGACTCGGGGGACCACCATGCGAGAGAACACAGAGGATCTGGGAGCTGTGTCTATGAGCTGCTTTGCTGGCTCATCTCCTTCCGTTTCCAGTCTTCTCTGGCCCTGCGGACTCAGGGTGCTGTTTTATTTCCAGGTAGTCCTTTTAAAGCACAATGATCAATTAGCCATTTTAGGAGCATCTGAGTATCAGGGCCAAAGCCCTTTGGGATCAGGCTGAATGCAGAAGGGCAGGCTGTGGACTCTCGGAGAGGGATGAGGTCAAAGGGTATTGGACATTTCTCTCCCCCCAAAATTAAGTAGGCTCACCATTTATTTGAACTTGGCCTTCAGTGATTTATTTACGCACACCACACCTACTTCCCTTCCAGGTCAGGACTAAGTGCGCAGACCCTTCCTGTCTATTATGCCCTCTCAGCAAAACAGAAAAAGGAAAGCACAAGATGGGCAGGCACTTATTTCTCTGCCTATCACGTACATCACATACATATGTAGCCACAAGCCATATATTTGCTACTTAAAAACAACAGTTTCGCAAGGCTGGGGCTCAAATCCACATGCACCGTAGGCAAATGCTTTATCACAGAGCTATATTCCCAGCCCATTTGTGGACCACTTGAACGTGTGACATAGTATGCATTGCTATTTCTGATCCCATGTCTATACCCCGCCCCCCTAGCAATGAGACCTGAAGTTTCCAGAGGTAATATGACTTGGGTGACACTAAACTTCTTCCAATTCCCTAGAGGAGGTCTCCACAGTTATAAACCAACTGTCACTCCCACTGTGTCCTTTAGACACTGGCACTCATGCCAGGAGAAAGATGTATGCTGGGTCTTGTGGGGTGGGTGCGCGGGGTAGAATAAGCCTACTTATCTCACAGCAGCCGGTTCTAGCGGAGATCAAGGCTTTCACCCTAAGTGATGTCTGTGGAGATGCAGACACTAGATCTGCACAGCATTTGTCCTGCATGGAGATCCCGTCCCGGAGGCAAGCAGAAGTGGAGGCTGTGTGTGGAACCCAAGAATAACACCACTTCCGGGAAGAGAGATGATGACCGGAAACCAGGGTTAGCCCTTAGTCTCACCCCCAGGTCCCATGTCTGCAGCTAGCTTCATTTCCTAAAGCTCCCACTAAGTCCTGAGATGCACTATCATTAGCCAAGGGTCAACTGTCCGAGGTAATGAGCCTGTGGGGACATTTACATTGGAGCCCTACCTTCCAGTGGCTCGAGGGTAAGTCCTCAGCCTGGGAAGTGCCACATTTCCTTGCCCTTTTGATCAGGTGTGGTTTTGATACAAATCCTGCATCATTCATGAGTACAGATAGGGAAGGGTCAACCTTCCTTTTTATGTGATATTCTCTATAATGCCCTTTTCCTCTTCATGTCCATATGAATTTGTCTGTCTGAACAGATTGGTTCCTAGCGGGGTTTCTCCTGTCCTATGGAAGGTGCTGTCTTAGGGTTTTACTGCTGTGAACAGACACCATAACCAAGGCAAGACTTATAAAAAACAGCATTTAATTGGGGCTGGCTTACAGGTTCAGAAGTTCAGTCCATTATCATCAAGGTGGGATCACGGTATCATCTCAGCAGGCATGGTGCAGGCAGAGCTGAGAGTTCTACATCTTCATCTGAAGGCTGCTAATGGAAGACTGTTTCCAGGCAACAAGGGTGAGGGGCTTAAGCCCACACCCACAGTGACACACCTACTCCAACAAGGCCACACCTCCAAATGATGCCACTCCCTGGTCCAAGAATATACAAACCATCACATTCCACTCCCTGGGCCCCAATAGGCTTGTTCAAACACATGAGTTGATGGGGGTCATATCTAAACATAACATAATAAAAAAGTACATTTAGTCTAACTTCCAAAATCCCCATAGTCTATAGAAATCTCAACAAAGTTAAAAGTCCAAAGTTCAAAGTCTCTTTTGAGATGCATCCAATCACTTAATTGTAATCTCCAAGACAAGACAGAAAACCAGCTGGGCAAATTCCAAAAATCTCCATGTCTGATGTCAAAGTGGTTTTCAGATCTCCACTTCTTTTTCATCTCTGCTTTTTCCTGGGCTGGTTCTGCTCCCTGTTAGCAGCTTTCTTCAGGACATATCTCATGGCTTTGGCATCTTTAATATCTTTAGGTCTCCAAGGCAAGTTCAACATTACAGCTTCTTCTTTCAATGTCTGGGATCTACACATGATCTTCTGGGCTCCTCCAAGGGACTGGCTTCACTTCTCCAGCTTTGCCCTCTGTAGCAGTCTAAGCTCAGGTTGATCGACTTCACTGCTGCTGCTGCTGTCCTTGGTGATCTTCCCATGGTACTGGCATCTCCAATACACTGGGGTCTTCCACTGCAACTAGGCTTCACCAATAGCCTCTCATAAGCTCTTTTCATGGTACCAAGCTTCAATTCCTTTGCATGACCCCTTCAGTCCTGGGCCATCAATTGCAACTGAGGCTGCCTCTTCACCAATGGCCTTCCATGGCCCCTCACAGTAACAAGCCTCAGCTGTTCTTCATGATCCCTTCATGCCTTCAAAACCAGTATCACCTTACATATGACTCTTACACATTACCAAGTCCAGCTACAGCACAAGGTACAACCTTGGCTATCTCTGGAATGCAGCTTCTCCGTGCTCTCAGAAAATACTTCTCAGAAGATTTCACCTCAGTGATGCTGGTCTCTTCTTAATTACCACTAATTTCTTAGCTCCAGCTAACAATCATCAATTGTCCCAGTCATCCCTTTTATTCTGGATTCTGAAGCCAGAGCCATGTGGCTAAAGCTGCCAAACTCTGCTGCTTGCTGGGACTGGAACATGGCCCCCTTGTTTTATATTACATTATCACTTTCTGGTTTCCAACTTCTTCACTGGTTCAAGGGTTGCTAGATGTCCAGGCAAGAGACTTGGATTTCATTAACTCTTTGTTGAGCCAGAGAGAAAAGAAAAGAAAGAAAGGAAGAAAGTCAGACACACACACACACACACACACACACACACACACACACACACACACTGGCAGGACCCGACTGTTTCATCAATTTCACAAGTGCACATGCACACCTATATACACATATACCTAGTTATGTATGCATGTTCATACATATAGACATACATTCATAAAGACATACAGTCATATTGTACATACACATAGACAGATGGACAGACCTATATGCATTTGGAGGATGGAGCACAACCCCAACAGTAACACTTTATTTTTTCTCTCAGCCATTTTATACTTTCTTAGACAAAGGTTCTTTGTAAAATTACCTCATAGATAAAGTGTTACACAAAAGGGGAGTTACAGTCGGATGTTGATAGTAAGTTCAAAGCGGTGTTTCATTCTATAAGCTCATTATAAGTTCAAAGCAACAACAGTGTCACATGGCCTTGCTTTATCAGAGTGCACACCCGTGACTTCATCCTTGGACCTGACCTAGAATGAATGCTTTTCCTTGATCATAAATCTGTCTGAAGCCTATTTTTCTTCCTGGTGTAATTGTGAAAGCTCATTGCATTCCTTATTATGCACTTTTTACTTACTATTCTATGAGGAGGGGCATACTCTGTTCTTCCTCATTCTGACTTTATTATATCTTTCTGCCAAAACAAATAAGCCATCTCCTTACACTTTCTTCCTAAAATTATTTGAATCAAGTCAGGAATTCTATAAAGTCATTAACTCATCTAAACAGCATGAATTTATGAAAGTTCATCTTTGTGTTGATCTGCAGGAAATTTGCCCAATCAGATAGGCTGATGCCCAGGAATCGTTGGGCTATGTAATAGTGTCAGGAAAGACATATCAGCAGCAAGAAGCAACCCTGGGACGAAGTCTCTGGGGCTGTGCCTCTCCAGAGTGTCTGCATCACAGCCATGCAAAATGGTGGGCCACCTCAAGGAAACTTACTTGCCATATCTTTCCTAGATGGCTTCTGCCAGTTAGTCATTTCCAGTGTTCAAGGGAATGCAGACAGACAGACAGACAGGCAGACAGATGGACAAGAAGGTTAAGTCAAATGTGAGTTCTGAGTTGAGCTGCAGTTCTCAGTGTGAATTCACGGGGCATCTATCTATCTTGTCTATGAGGAGGAATATAGAAGCAAATCATAATATTCTCCACAAAAGACAACAAGATCCTTGGACCACTGGCTAAATCCCAGCGTAAGATGAGGCTGGACCATTCTATTACACCAAATATGTGTGAGCTACCAAAGACTACCAAAGTTACATCCAAAGGATCCAGAAACCATCTCCAGAGGCTCCACTAACCAAACAAGGAACAGAGCATTAAAATACAGAGTGCCTGTCAGCAACTGCAGCCCCTCAGAGTGTCACAGTCCCATGGGTCATCTTCTGAGGGTGACCTGGAGGTATCTGCCAACTATTGCCTGTAACTAGTCTTGCCAAATTTTGTGTGCAATGAAAATGGTTATGAATTCCACTTTAGAACTTCATGTGGGACCTGCTGGGAATGGCCACAGTACCTGTGCCCCAGGAAGAGCAAATGGTGGGGTGGGACTCACCAGTCTGCTTTATCATGGTACACGGAGCTGCAGTGGGAGGTCTCACGCCCAGGCTCCCTGGGATGGCTGACCATCTTTCCCACAGGTGGGCTTTCTAAAGTGGCATTGTCTGGGTTACAGGATTTCTCACAAGCAGCCCCAGGCACCACCTCTAAGGACACAAAGCAGAATCTATATCTCTACGGGACACAGGTGTAGGTTTCATCCACCATCACCTTCACGTGCTCTACTGTTTAGAGCAGCCGTGTGCAGGCAGATTCAGTGACTGGCAAAAGCCCAACACAACAGGGAGTGTCTGTACTCCCAACCCCCACAGGAATGAATCCATTTTCTTGAAAACTACATAGTAAGAGCAAGAATCTTCTGACTCATACCACTGCGAAGTCATATCCTATGTGAGAGGTGACATTTTGTATAATTATTCTACTGATGATGGAAAATAAAGGACGAGAGCCCACAGGATCCCAGGAAGACAAGCAACTTTACCATTTTTTGCATATCAACTGGAAATTCTTTTAAAGATTTGTTTATTTTATGTATATGAGTACACTGTAGCTGTCTTCAGACACACCAGAAGAGGGCATCAGATCCCATTACAGATGGTTTGAGCCACCATGTGGTTGCTGGGAATTGAGCTCGGGACCTCTGGAAGAGCAGTCAGTGTTCTTAACCCCTGAGCCATCACACCAGCCCTCAAGTGAAATTTTAACGGAGTGAGTTTTTTAAATGTTAAAGTCAGTACTTTTTTCCCTCTATTGCTGGGAATTGACCCCAGGGCCTCGCACATGCTAGATGAATGAACCATTACCAAGATATATCCTCAAACACCAAATGGCGAAATTCAGATATCACCGTTCTGAAGACCTCCCGGGAATAAATAATGAATCTAGCCTTCCAGCATCAACAGTTGATGGCTTCAGAGACAATTAGCTTGATGTGCTACGAGTGGAAGGATATGGCGCCATCTAGTGTCCTGTATAGGGATCAAGCATGCATCTGTTCCAACCCCTGAGGTGCAGGAAATGATGAAATACGGAGGAAGACCAAGACACTAAGAAACTGACCAGTGACCCCTGTGGGTCACTGAGTTGTTCTCTGGGTTCTTTAAGGAATTTCTAAGACCTTCTTGGGCAACTTGGAGAGACCCTGTCTCAGAATAAAAAGTGACAGAGGGATCGGAGATATACCGGGGTGGTACAGTACTTTCCTAACATGTGTGTGGCCCTGGGTCCAAATCACAGTTTTAAAACAAAACAAAACAAAACAAAACAAAACAAAACAAAACAAAACACAGAAAGGGCAGGGCTGGAAAGGAACCAACTGGAAAGATACAGTGTGAAGTTACACGAAATGGAGTGGTACAAGCTGAACTATAGATAAGGCTTGCACATGCGGGCGACAAAATGATCGAGAAACAAGGAAGTGGCCTGCAGTCTGCGTCAGGAGAGACCCCTGCCAGAGGAAAGTGGCAGCTTGAAGACGACCCTGGCAGGAGAGGGGTCTCTAGCTCTTTACTAGTGATGTTGCTCGGCGCACTTGCTGTGTGATTACTCGCAGCATCCTACATTGGGGGATTTCTAGGTTGTCTCTTACAGTGAACCAGACTCTGCGACCTCATTTGCTTCCCGCCACTCTTATCCACTTCTAGAGTCCAGCCAAGAACTTAGCATGGTGACTGTTGGGTCTGGTGACCTGCGAGCTGAAAAGGTCACCAATAAACCTGAGGAGAGCAGACACCTACCAGGTCCTTACTAAGTGTCCAACACTTAACATGGAGCCTCGCTCCTGAGGCGTTCCCTCTGGGAAGACTGTGAGAGACACACTTCATCTTTGACCAGGAGCTGTTAGGGCTGTGAAGGAGATTGCCTGGGGTGTTTTGTAACATGTGTGAATACCTAAAACAGCAGTATGGCTTGGCATTTACAGCAAGTGCTTACCCTATAGAGATTCAAAAGAGCCAGCTGTCTTTATGGAAAGGTCTCCCTCTTCCCCTCCTTTTCACCCTCCCCTCCCTTTCCCCTCCCCCTCCCCTCCCCCCCCCCCCCATTTGTTGAGACAGTATTTCTCTCTATAGTCCTAGCTGTCTTGGAATCCACTCTGTAGACCAGTCTGGCCTCAAACTCAGAGATCAGCCTGTCTCTGCCTCCTGAGTGCTACAAATAAAGCATGCCAGATAAGGGCTTTACATCCAACACACACACACACACACACACACACACACACACACACACACACACACACACACACGGGGTTGGGGGGTGGACTATAATATAAAGCTATAACTTCTTAGGAAACACTATTAAGTAATAGACTCCCTGACCCAAAGTTCCAAATCAAGTCATTTTTCTTAACATAAAAGTTTGTTCTCTGCGTTCAGAGAACATCAAACTTCCTTCTGTGTTCTCTGCCAAGAATATTTAAATATAAGGCCCTTTAGGAAATCTGACATGTACTGAATCTGAGATTAGTGCATTGTCCACAAGAGGGCACTAGTTCTCCAGGATGCTCAAAAAAATCATCTGGCCACAGTGTAGCAGCCAAGAACAAAAGCAGCTAACTCAGCGGTCCAAACTGAGCAGAGAGAAGTATAGTCACAAAACTCAAAAGAAACTTAACATTCAAGCGCTGCCTCCCCTATCTTCATGATCCGGCTGCAGCCTGCCACAGACGTGCTCAGTCAACCCCAGCGTGTGCATGCCTGCATGCAAGTGAGCTGAATATAAAATGAAGTCAGATACTTGAAAGCATATGGTTACTTGTTTCAAAGATACTGTATGCCTGGCATGGGGATTCCACCCTGATGTCTGAAGACTCAGCACTCCAATCTGCATGAATTTCTTCCCAGAATGGCAGGCAGAGGGCCAGCTTGAGCCTGACACAAATCCTGTTTGATGGAGATTCCACCCTAGCTTGTCCCGGCACGGGGCCCGGCTTCCTTTTTTAAAGTTTATTTTTGTTTACCAATGAAGACACACCTCATCCACTCAAGTAGCCCCACCCAAGTTTAATCAGATGGCTTTCACGGTCCATCTTTTAAGAAACAGCAAACACCCAGTAATGCAAAGACAGCAAGATCTCCCAAGAGGAGCACTCTCATGCCAGGAAACTCAAGCCTCTTGTTTACTTACTGGGTTTGAAGATTCTGCTATCAACAGTGTCTTAGTTCTGTGTTTCTTTCTTGCAGCAAGCAGTAGTACTCCAGTCTCCCCAGAGGCAGCTTAGGTGGGGCTAAGTGCCACCCCCCCCCCCAGCCCCCACACACTCCTTGTACCAAAGCAGAAGACAGCAGCTTTGGTCAGCAGAGATAATGCATTATAGCACATGATAAAGACCCAGAAACAGACAAATAATCAGGTCACCCAGTTTGCCAAAGCTTTGCTGCTGGGCTGCTGGGTTTCTTAGGGCTGCTCTCACTGTATTACACATTTAATTCGGCATGCCTGTCCAGAGGATATTTTTAGATGCAATTACCTAAAGAGCTTTCGAGTTCTGGAGTATTATCTGCATGGGTATCTCTTGGCCTAAGGAACCTAAAGTATTAAATGAAGTGAGTCTCCTTTAAAGACACCAGGGCATTGGGAAAAGGCTACCTGCATATGGGTACGTGCTTTGGGCATCCTTTCTGATGAAGAGGTATCTCAGGCAAGCGTGGTTCTGCCTCCCCTCTCCCAGCAGAGTCACCCCTTCCCAGGATTAGGAGGGAGACCCATGGAAGGGTGCCTACTGTACATCACTGTACACACGGGCTACCTGGCCGAGCAGGGCTGTCTTGGTTCCCTGTCTTTTAGACCATGAGTCTAGGCTGAGACACACAGACCCCAATACATCCCCCACACAGCAGAGTCATGCTGTTCCCCTGAGCACAGCTTTCAAGCACTTCAGTTACTTCTTGTTACAATATAGCTCCTGAATTTTCATCCTGGGCCCTTTATAGACCGGCAGGTTGTGGGATCTGAGGTGCTGAGATTGCGTAGGAAACTGTGATAGAAGGCCCATCTTGCTTCCTGAGATCTTTAACTTCCTTTGGCATCGCAGAGGGATAAGAAACACCGAGTGGGGTCTGGGGAACATGGCAGAGGGTTTGCAAATAAACTCAACAGCACAAACGAACGGGTCCAGAAGAACCACTCAGAACCTTCAATGACATTTAGGTTACAGAGATGGATGCCACTGGTCACATAGCTTAAGCCTTTGATTTTTGTAAATAAGAAAAGTGAGTCTCTCAGTCACGTGGGGCAAGCCTCAGGCCCAACCCCAAGACTCCAGACTCGGTTGGAGTCCTTTCCAGAATAGGGACGAATTCGGTCACTCCCTTCCCGTTCCTCCCTTGGGAACGATGCAGAAAGGGAGAAGGACCCGTATGATCTCTACCTCCAGCGGAGTCCTATCACTCTCCGTGGACTTGGTGAGCAGCGCCTGTGGTGCAGGGAAGCTCAGGAGACTTGGTTTGTATAGGGCAAGTGGGCCCTGCCTCAGATAGAAGAACTGGTCAGGTTGAGTGAGCTCGGACCCCAGGAATCTCAGAGAGTTGAGATGGGCAGGACTTGAGCCGCTCCCTATACATTTCTGAACCTGCTCTGGAACATGTAACCATGACACCCCATTGAGAGGACCGTGGGCAGTCAGTCACATAAGAAATTACCTCGAGTCCTTCCCAATGCAAACAGAGCGTCACTATCTCCTCAAACTGAGCCAATAAGAAAAACTTGCCCCTAAATCCCACCCCACTCCTCAAGTTTGTATACTCCCGATCCACATAGGATAAAACACACAAGTTATTTCTCCAAGGATCAGCTGAGAGTTGTTGAGGTTTGGTCTTCCTGTCTGTTGTAGTGCTAAGTGTGGCCTCTCAAGACTTGGAGTCTGCACGTAGACCTGTGGCCCTGTCCCCAAGTTATTTCTGATTGGTAGATAAAAATGCCAATAGCCAGAAGAGAGATAGGTGAGGTTTAGAATTCCAAGGCTCAGAGGTTGGAGGGGAACCATGAGAAAGAAGGTTGAGGAGGAAGAGAAGCCTCCATGGGTCAGGTGAGCCATAACAGTGTGGCCCTGAGGGCTGGCCAACTGGATTTAGAGCAGCCCAGATGAAGCACAGTAAATAATATATAGGAAAGTAGATTCTAATGGCATAGAGGGTAGGCATCTGCCCAGCTCTTGTGCCGTGTAAGGCTTATTGTAAATATAAAGGCTGTGTGCATCTTTTATTGTCATTTTATTTAAATTGTCAAAGGCTGGGTAGAAACCACAGGTCAGATTTAAATATGAAGTTGCTTCATTCTCACTGTGGGTCATAATAGAAAGGACCCTTGTTGAAATGTGGGAGCAACCGTGGGCATGCCACTGAAGACTGTGGCAAGTACAGGAGAGTGTGTATAAGGCCTAGGACATATCAGTCACTCACCCCCTGTTGTCCCTACCATGATCTACAGCTGGCAGCCTAGCACATACTCATTAAGCCTCTACTGTATTCAAAGTATCACACCAGAACCAAGAACACAAAGATGAAAACGCTCCAGCCAGGAACCAGGATCAGGAATCCTGGGTGAAATCAGACATATTGTGACAAGGAGCTTGCTAGAGCCTGGAAAAATGGCTCAGCAGTTAAGCACTCGTTGCTCTTACAGAGGATACAGGTTCAGTTTCCTGCACGCACATGATAGTTCAAAACCACCAGTAGCTCTAGTTGCAGGGGATCTGATGCCCTCTTCCAGTTTCCTCAGGCACATGCCTAAGATTAGGGAAGAAACCAAAAACACCCCCAAATCTCTTGATAATTAGAGGGACGCCAACAATTAGTCCCAAATTTTTGGAGTCTAAAATGTAAATCCATTCCATTAAATTTCTGCGTGTGCTCTGGGCATGTCTAGCCAGTGACCATGGAGCCCCCAAGGATGTTTATTCATTGTGTTCAAGCTAGTGCTACTGACTCTGGCAACAAAGAGTTGGATCTGACAGGGGTTACCATGCGATTGCTTGGATCGGAGGCTCAGGGGAGTCAGGGTGGGCATTGGGGTCCCTACCTGAAGAACAATTATTCCAAAACCTGCCAGGAGAACCTGGGTCCTGGTGATGCCCCAGAGATTATGAACCCAGCTTTCTCTAACAAGCTCTCAAGTCCTGGCCCCAGATCAGCAAATAAGAAGAGAAAAAAGGAGTTACTTTTCTCCACAGTGGTTGTGTGCTCCTTAACTTTTATGGTTCTTATTGATTTGGAGGCAAAGCTCTGACTGGACCTTGTTATGTAAATCAGCCTGGTCTTACCAAGATATGTCTGCTTCTGCCTCCAGAGTGCTGAAATTAAAGGCGTGCTCAGGACTATGTCCCTTTGTGAAGACACACTAGGACTCAGGTGCATTAGCCCTACTGGCTAAACAAAAAGGCCTATTCATTAGGACCCTACAGCGCAGTAGTCAACAGGATGTGTGGACAGAGAGCTGTACTGTGGGGTAGACCAGCAAGCCTAAAATGTGTAGGGTGGGCTAGACGCTCTGACAAGATTCCTATCACCCAAGGGTATCCCCACCCTCAACCTTGGGTATCCATCAATCTCTTCTACTAAGGCCTTCTGTCTCACTGGATGAGGTCCATCCATTCATGGAGTAATCTGCTTCACTCACGGTCTCCCGGCTTCATGTTAATTAGGGGGTGGGAAGGCAGCTCAGTGACAGAGTACATGCTTAGCATGGATGGGGCCCTGGATTCAGTCCCCAGCACAGAGAGAAAAGAGACGAAAAGAAAAGTGAATCATAGCTAAAAGTTCCCTTCAGGGCAATAACTAGTCTGGCATTTGACCAAGCAACTGGGCACCATGTGTACACGACTTAGCCAAGGTGACACATAAAACTAACTGCCACACCCTGTGACTCTAACACCCATCAATGTCTGTGAAGGCCATGTGACGGGAGGGTGTTGATTTTAAGACTTAGCAAAACTGGACCTCCTAATCTCTGATTCACTTTCCATCTCTTCTAGAAGGTTCTCCCTGCCCGCCTGCTTTGAGTTATATGTAGCTGCTTTATGGACTCAGCACACACTGCCTGTCCAGTTAATGTTGACGCTCTCCATCTATCTTCCATCCTTGCAACCAGAACCTCCTCTTTATTGCACCTACTGCACACAATAGGTACTCAAAAGTTACTTCTTTCAACGGTGAAGTTCATAGTTTGGAATTTTCTCTGAGCCTCCACATCATTGAACAGAGAAATTCAAACTGCCTGGAATTCAAACTGCTGGAAGGCCTTGGAGCCAAAATGCCAAGACAGACTGGCATCCAAGATGGTAGATGACTAGGCTGTCTGTAGTCAACTCTGTCCTCATTAAAACACAAATGGTTTCCCAGTGATGAATTCCACTTGGCTGAGTACCCTGCTGATAAACGCACATGTTTTCTCACCCACCACCAGATAGCAACCCTGAGTCACTTCCTCAAGAATGGGAGTTCACAGGAAGGATCTAGGGTGGAAGGCTCCTGGCTGATGCCCTGGGCTTGTTGATCCCCATTCCTTCATTCTAGAAGCATTTGTTGGGTGCTGACTCTGTGCTGGGTGTGCTCCAAGCACTCAAGGAATGCACAGCCTGCGGGCTCCAGGTTTCACTGGTATCTTCATGGAGGGATGCCAGCTTTCACTTCATAGTTTGCTATAAAGAAGACTCCCGGGTCAAAACCACCATGCCTCTCCACAACCCAGCCTTTAAACCTGCAGGGTTAAAGCTTCTAGTGTTGTGAGGCTCTAGGCTACTTCAAAGTTGGGATCATTCCTTTTCTAGGAGAATATGATGTGTCAGAGTGGCCCAGATGAAGCAACAAATTAGAAAAGAGTAAACACAGTGGAAAAACCCTCCCCACTTTCCCTGGTCAACAACCCCTGGGTGAACTCAGAAAGCCAAAGGAAATGGAAAATGAAGTCTTCTGTAAGTTTGATAAAATTAGCCTAATGTAAAAATTTAGACCATAAACTAAAATATCTACAGAATGATTGAAAAAAAAATACTGTAGACGGCCAATGTAAAACTAATCAATGTTTTCTATGTCTAGAAGCTATCAATCTATCAAGACATTTGTGAGCTCGCCCCTTTTTGATGTGGCCAAAGGGTATTGGCAGTCAGTGTTCTTGGTGTTAGATGTGTTCCGTATAGAGGCATGAGGACACATACCAGAAGGATCCTGTCTTGGGGTTAGAGAAAAGGCTCGGCAGTTGAGAGCACGGGCTGCTCTTCCAGAGGTCCTGAGTTCAATTCCCAGCAACCACGAGGTGCTTTACAACCATCTCCAAGGGCATCTGATGCCCTCTTCTGGCATGCGATGTATGTGCAGCAGAGCATTCATCCATTAAATAATAAATAAGTAAATATTAAAAAAAGAAAAAAGAAATCCCTTTCTCTAGGTGGCTGTGTTCACGCCTACCTGAGGCTCTGGAGAACACAGGTTACAAGGCAAGTCCAGTAAGCATGCTAAAAGGGAGAAACTAGAGGATAAATAGAGGTTGGTTGAAGAACCTAAGTTATGTTTGGATCTGAAACATCTCCCAGTGTTCATGATTTGTATACTTGCCCCCCACCAAGCTGGCAGCACTGTGTAGGGAGGCTGTGGAACTGGGCCTACCTCACAGAGGTGCTCACTAAGGGCAGGACTTGTAGGATTATAACTGTTCCTAGCTCTGCCCTGTCTTACGTTTCTATTGCTGTCATGAAACACCATGACCATAACCTTTCCTTGGGGAGGAAAGGGTTTATGTCATCTTATAGCTTGTGGCCCATCATCCAGGGAAGTCAGGGTTGGAGCTCAGGGCAGAAGCCTGGAAGCAGAAGCTGAAGCACAGGCCACGGAGGAGCACTGCTCACTGGCTTGCTCTGCCTGACTTGCTCTGCTTAGACTGCTTTCTTATAGCCCCCAAGACCAGCAGCCCAGGGGTGGTGCCACCTGGTATGAACTCAGCTCTCCCACACCAATCAACATCCAAGAAAATGTTCTACAGGGTTGCCCACAGGCCAATCTGGTAGGGATATTTTCCCAATTGAGGTCCTTGCTTCCAAAATCACTCTATTTTGTGTTAGCTGACATAAAACTAGCAGGCACGGGCCCATGCTCTGCGCTTCCTCCCTGCTATGACATGAAGAAGCTCTACCACACACTCCCACTGCTATGGCCGGAGTCCCTCTGCCATGCCTGTCCTGTGAAGGACTGCACTTAGAGGTCCATGGGATGGTTTGAATGAAAATAGCTCCCAAAAGCTCATTGAGAGTGGCACATGGGATGTGGGCCTTGTTGGAGTGGTTGTGCCGCTGTCATGGTGTCTCTTCCCAGCAATAAAACCCTCACTAAGACACACAGACAAACCTTTCTTTCCCTACACTGTATCTATCAGGACTATACTTGTTGCCACATTCAGATAACTAGCACACAGAACTGGTGAGTTTGCTGAAATCTGACTCTCTGTTTCTTAGCTTTGGAACTGGTTTGTGGGAGGAATGTGGAAGAGTTTGCAGATGCATGTTAGAGACGCCTGAGAATGTCATTACTGTCTTTCTTTACATATCACTTATTATTGCTTTTTATGTGCATTGGTGTTTTGCCTGTGTGTATGTCTGTGTGAGGGTGTCAGGTCCCCTAGAGCTGGAGTTACAGACAGTTGCGAACCACCATGTGGGTGATGGGAATTGAACACTGGTCCTTTGGAAGAACAGTCTGTTCTCTTAACCACTGAGCTATCTCTACAGACCCCATCATTAATGTTTAAGGGAACATTCTGGTGGGAGTTCAGAATACCATAATTCCAGTAGATATGTAAACAGTAAGGATTGGGCTAATGAGTCTTCGGATGGGAAAAGAGACTCTATTAAAACTGAGAATAGAAGCCATGCTGCATTATGGCAAATGGCTTGTGGATATTCTGCACATGTCCTGAATCTTGGATGGAGGTTTACAGCTCACAAGCAATGAAGCTGGGGCGCAAACTTTGAGGGCAACTTAGTCTTCAGGTTGTAGCATGGTTACAACTGGCTACTTTTCACCAGGTTTACAGCTAACCTTCAGCTTGTAGCATGGTCACCAATGGCTACTTTTAGCCAGGTTTACACTGAGAACTGGAAGTGAACAATCAGAGCAGAACATGAGAGGTTTACAGTTTTGTCAGGAAACAGGAGCAAGCAGAGTTAAAGGTGCTGACTGAACACATGCAGACAAAGTGACTGGAAATGTTAAAGTGACATGAAACAGACACCGTGTAGTTTGCACTGGGACAGTGGGAAAGGACCTTGAGGGAATTCAGGAAGTGGTGAGATCTCATCTACCCAAGGCTCCGGGACACCACACTGGAAAGGAGAGCTGGTGAGGTGTCCTGCTGGAAACAGGCTTCACAGAAAATGTGTTGTTTGTTTAGCTGGTTGCTTGGTTTGCTTTGCTTTCTTCCCCAGGCACAAAGAGGCTGTTGCAGCCGTGGTCCAAGGAGCCTGACTATTGCTTGAGATGGCAGCAGAATGTGGCATTGCCCACATGGTGTTGTTTTATCAGGCATACAGAATGCAAAAGTTATGGGATTATGGAGGCTGCCACCGAGAGATTTGAGACAAGCCTATGGAGCAAGAAACTCTGCAGCAGGAATGGATCCCTCACTGAAAGCAAAGAACATGGAATTAACAGTTCCCAGAAATGGGAAGATGTATGGACTTCTAAGAATGAAAACATGAACCAGATATGGTGGCACATGCATGTGCTCACCGACTTAGGCTACATAATAAGACCTCTTCCACTTACATACACAAAAGTAAATGAAATTATCTATACACATAAGTATGCATATGTTTTTGATGAAATTGTGTTCTAGTCCATTAGTAACCGATGAATTAAAATCATTACAAACGCAGTTCTTGCAGAGGACCTGGGTTCATCTCCGAGCATCCATACCAAGTGGCTCGCAACCATTGACAACTTCAGCTCCTTCCCCAATTGGGCCTGGGATGGCAGGGGGAGGATTAGGAGTGGCCAGCCTCTGAAGTAGCCAGGGCATTTAAAAATTAACTGGTGTGTGTGTGTGTGTGTGTGTGTGTGTGTGTGTGTGTGTGTGTGTGTGTATGTATTTGTGTGTATGTGTGTGTGTGTGCGCGCGCGTATGTGTGTGTTGTGAGAGAGAGAGTTTTCCATTCGCAGATCCGAGAGATAGCTCCTGGTGGCATGCGCATGCGGCCAGCTGGGAACACAAAGCAATACAGCCAAAACCTCACCACAACAATTATTATCTAAATAACATCAGCTGAAACGGAAAGGGTCAATCAGTTGGCAAGTATCTGAGGTCATTATAGTAATGTTTACTATATTAATTTGAATATTATACAGCAGATAAAATGAACTGAAGGATTACATGTATTTACATAGATATATTTGGAAATACTGTGAAAAAGATACCAAAGGCATGATGGAGAATGTATGCAGGGCGGAGGGGGCTCAGAAGTATGCCTACCAAGTAGTAATGGGAGAATCAAACCATCTCATAATTACAGAAAATTGGAACTGAAAAAATCCTTTAACTTTTTATCTATTTATGAGTATTCATAATATTCATTTATTTTTGAAGACAGAAAAATCTTAATGTTAACTGCCTCCGCCCTCTTCCCTCCCCTTTCCTCCTTCCCTCCTCTCTCCCTTCTCTTCCTTCCCTTTTCCTCCCTTCCTCCCTCCCTTCCTCCCTTCCCCCTTCCTTCCTTGTTCCTTCCATCAGTTTACCATTCATTTAGCTACCAGTTAAGGCTGAGAATATCGTAACTATTATCTGACATGGATTTTGCACATAGCAGTCATCAACCACTGGAGGAATGGGTGGGAACCCCGCCCACCTCGGTGCCTGTTCCTGCTCACTGCCTCCATCCCCACCCCCCACCCCCCACCCCCGCCACCACTTGCCCGGCAGCTGTGTGGACTAAGACCTGCACCTTGGAATCTCATTCCTGCCTGTCTTCCCTGGCTACCATGGGCCTGGCTCTTAAGCTCAATGTCATCTGGGAACTTGATGGAAATGCTCTTTCCTTGCCTCTGCTGCCAGCAATGCTGATTCAGTTTGTGGGGGTGGAGACAGGCATGGGAGCTAGTGGCCGGGGTTGTTTTAACATGCCCCCGTGAAGCTGCCCATGCAAGTGGCTGCAGAGGACAACCAGAACACAGCTTCATTGTCTCCCACCTTTGCTAAATACCTGTCTAGGTTTCTACTGCTCTGAGAAGCAGGGGAAAGAAAAGAGGTCCAGCTTACAGCGGGTGAACATGAGCCTGCAGAAACCAGGGCAGGGTTCACAACCTGCCCATGGAAAGAAATACCAGACTAATTGCCAAACTGAAAGCAGACTGCCTATGCAGGTAGAAATGGTGGCAGCAGTTTCCACTCTCGGGGACAAGGGTAGCCATGGTAATGCAATGCTCCCTGAAGAGGAGGAGCCAGGCCCTTCCCCCACCCATGGTAGACAGCGGGAGAAAACAGGCAGAATCTAGCTGAGAAACTTCCTGACCACTTTTTTTTTCCCCACAATAGTATAGAGATGTCTAATCACTTACTGATGTTTGCCGTGCTCTCTCTGCCTGTTTAAAGGGGTCAAAATACTGATCTAAAATTCATTATCAGAACATTGAAACAAACAAACAAACAAACAACAACAACAACCAGCACAAATGTTCCTATGTCGTTGACACACAGAACGCAGAGCTTACTAGCAGAACAGATAAAAAGACGACTCACAACCAGGCTCTGACCCAACATAATTAAGCCTTAGTCTACACGTTGTTTCTCCATGTACAGACCATGTTCCATGTCTGTTCACGTGCCATATCTGTGGTGCTTTGATTGTGAAATAGTCTCCATTGGCTCGAGTGTTGGAACACTTTGTTCCTGGCTGGTATCCCTGTTCAGGAAGGTTGAGGCCTTCAGGAGGGTAGGGCCTTGCTGGAGGAAGTGGGCCTCTGTGGGCGTGGCCTCGCCGTTGTAATCTCGCCTCACTTCCTATTGGCTCTCCGATTCCTGACTGTGGATGCGTTGCGTTACTTGTTTTTGCAGACATGCCTTCTCTGTCTTGATGCGCTGTATCGTTCCCTAAATGTTTTTTTTTTTTTTCAGATACTTTGTCCCAGCAGTGAGTGAAGTGATCAGACACTGTGCACAGCTGTAGGAAGAGAATCCATAATGTGGTCTGTGTGTCCATTTCTCTTTGTTAAAAGATATGTGACCTACGAACCCTTTCGGTTTGATCATGGGGGATGTCTGTTACTTTTGAGGCTCCCAGAGTCTTAGGGAAGGAAAGTAAGGAGGCCCACATACCCTTTTCTACTTCCTGGGAAGCCAGAGCACAGGAACCATTTCAGGATTTGCTAATTTAGATCTAGAATGTTCCCCAAACCCATGTGCTTATCGATGGCTTGGTCCTCAGCCTCTGGCAAATGGGAGGATGTACTTTTAGAAGGTAGAGCCTTCTGGAAGTTTTGTCACTGAGGCATGGGCTGGGGGCTGGAGGGGGGGATACTGGGACATGGCCCCTTCCTCTTTTTCTTTTGATTCCTAGTGGCCAGAGGTGAGTGGCTAACCCTGCCACACACTTCCACCATGATGAGCTGCTTCAACACAGGACCAAAGGCAACAGAGTAGAGTGAAGAAGGACTGAAACCTCCGGAGCCAGCAAAGTGAGCGGCCACACTGCTTGCACATGCGTAGAATGAAAAGAGATGCGCCTCTCCATACTTGCATGTAAGTCAGTTCAAGATGGACCAAAGATTGGAGTATAAGACCTTAACTCAAAGAACCCATGCAAGACCTGAACTCTGACCTGCTACCTCTGACCTAAGGAGAATAATTTTACATGCAGCTATAGGCGAGGACTTTCTGGAAAGTCCTCCTAACAGCACAGGAAACAACAGGCAAAAGCAATTACATTAAAGAGCTGGACAGCAAAGGAAACCATTAGCAGGCAAAGAGACCATCTATACAACGGGGAAAGTCTTTGCCAGTTATTTATCCAAAAGGAGCTACCACCTGGATTCTATAAAAAGCTTCAACAATTAAACAATCCCACAACAACCCAAAACCATGAATTCATTAAATGGACCAACGAATGGAATAGACAGTCCTCAAAAGGAGAAATACAGATGATGGGCTGGGGACAGGTCAGTGACTGAGACTTCCAGTCTAGCACGAGAGCCTGGGTTTGCATCCCTAGAGCCCATGTGGAATGTTCTGTGAGTCTGCCTGTGAACCTGGAGTCTTAGCTCAGAGCAGGAGGACTGAGGCACAGGCAGAATTATTGGGCCTTGCTGGTCCCAGAAAGCTATCCAGTCAGTGAGAGATTGTCTTAACTGGCCAATTATAAAGATGGCCTCCACCCAGGCAGGTATGCATGTGCATACTCAGCTGCACACATGTGTCTTATGCATGAATACCACACACACATACACATGCAGACAAATAAGTTTTTTAAAGGGCATTTACAAATGACCAATGACTATGTTAAAACTGTTGAGCTTCCTCAGTCATCAGGGAGAATACAAATTGAACTGCTTTGAAATTCCACCTCGCCCTTGTCAGAAAGGCAATCAGCCAGAAAAGAAGTGGTAATAAATTCTAGCCAAGATGTACAGAAAGAGACGTTTATACAGTGGACTTCATACATGACTGTAAGCTGGTGCAACCATTTTGGAGATCAGAACTGAGGTTCCTCAAAAGAATGAAAATACAACTGCCGCAAGATCTAACTATATACCCAAGCGATTCTAACTCAACATACCACGGAGATATTTGAACATCCGTGCTTACTGTGGCTTTATTCACAATAGCCAAGGTATGGGTCTAGCCTAAATATTTATCCAGGGATGAAGAGGTAATGAAGATGTCAGGAGTATTCACAGTACTAGTTTATTCTGCAGGAGTTAGAGATGGCTCTGTTGTTAAGAGCACTGGCTGCTCTTCCAGAGGACCTGGGTTCAACTCTCAGAACCCACTCATGGTTCACAAAAGTCTCTAATTCCAGTTTCAGGGAATCTGATGCCCTCCTCTGGCTCCTTTGGGCACTGTATATATCTGGTGCACAGACATATGCATGGGAAACCCTCACAAATGCTCTCTTCGTTCTCTCACAGTCTATGTCGGAGATGACCAAAAGCTGTGACCAAAAGCAACTTGGGGAGAAAACAGTTTACTTGGCTAAGATGTCCATCATTTAGGGACATCAAGGCAGGGTCTCAAGCAGGGCAGGAACCTGGAGGGAGGAGCTGACACAGAGGCCAAGGAGGGGTGCTGCTTACTGACTTGCTCATCAGAGCTTGGTCAGCCTGCTTTCTTAAAGCATCCAGGACCACCCACAGTGAGCTGGGCCTTCCCACATCACTAATTAAGAAATTGACTATAGGCTTGTCTACAGCCTACTCTTATGGAGGCAATTTCTCAGTTGGGGTAAAACTACCCAGAGAACATGTAAAATATAAAGGAAAAAAATTAAAACATCCTCTCTCCCACCATAGTGTAACAGTTACACTGTGTTAAGTGAAATAAGCCATATTCAAAGAAAAATATCACATTTTCTCTTCTATACAGAATCTTGATTCAACTTTATATATGTAAGTGGCTATACGTATATACACATACATGTACATATGTACATACAGAACATGCAAATAGGATGAAGACTGTGAGAGGTGAGGAGTCTGAAGCGTGAAGGATAAGAGACTGAGACAGGGTTGGAGATTACGAGGGCATAGTGCTGGAGCTCTGGCTCGAGGTGAGGGAGGGGGCCAACCCCACCCTCTGCTGGACTGTGATGCACTGCTCTCATGTGTACACCTGCACACACACACATGCACACACACACATGCACGTGCACACACAATATACATAACAAAAGTAAATAAATCTTAATAAAAAAGAATGCATGCTACCAAATATGTGGCATGAGAGCAAAGAGGAGACAATCCAAGGGAGAAAACAGGTCTTGCAAGAGGGGAGAGGGAAAGGGGAGCAATACAGATCACACACAGCCCCGTGTGTTGTGAGGATACCACGATGAACCTATCACTTTGTGTAACTTTAAAGAAATGTTTTTATTTGAAAATACACATACGATCTATCTTCCTCATGAGCTGACTACATTGGATGGACGCTTTGTCATGGCAGCACATGGATGAAGAACAGTTTTAAACCTGACTCAGCACAGAGCCGGCAACAGGGCAGGCAGTGGCCCTGCTAAGAGTCTGGCTTGGATGGAATTCTTGGCAGTGGGTGCTGGGCGGGGTCTGGGCTGAGTTCTGGCCTCAGTGAGTCCCATGAACTTCCTGGTGCCTATTCCATTCAGTGTCTGTGTCCAAATCCCCCAGGTGAGAACCCCAGGTGACTCCCGCTGCCTCAGAATAGGAAAAGGTTCACGAGAGGGCAAACTCCATAGCTAGGAGAAACTTGAAGTAACTTTGGAACTGATAAAATCAGGAACTTCAAAGACCTTTGGAGTGGTCTGGAGACTCTGATAGACAGTGGCCCTTCTTACCCCAGAGTCAGCATCTCTAGGTCCAGCCGACTGTGGGTTAAAGGTATTTGAGATGCACACACACTCACGATGATCAGCCCTTGAACAGCACAACAGAGCCATATTTGCTTACCATTATGTTGAGCATTGTAAGTGACTCAGCGCTAGCATTAAAGTACATGAGAGTATTGCATAGGTTTTATGCAAATATATACAGTTATATACATGACTGAACATTTGTGGGTTTGGGTATCAGAGTAGTTGCAGGAATTCAGGCTCCATAGACACTGAAGGGCACCTGCATTCCTTAGAAGGAACATAGACCTCTGACTCGGCACTTCCTGTTGTAGGAGTTCATCTCTGGAAACCTTCCCTAGGAGGATGCTACATGGTGGCCTTGGGTAAAGCTACATGATCGCCTATGACAAATAGAAATGGTGATAGGCGCACCATTCTGAAGCCTGAGAGAGGGAGTTTTGGCGTTGAGGGGTGGGGATGAAGGCTAACATTAAGGAAATGTTGAGTTTGAGATGTTTCTGGAGCACCCAGTGAGGGTCCCAAACCCTTATGTGGATGGATGGTTTGCAAGTTGGGAGGGCAGAGACACCCAGCTGCTGAAGGAGTGAATTAGCAAGTCCTCTGCAAGTGCACGGCCTTTAAAGCCAGGGATAAAAACCCCAGGAGAAGTTAAATGACCAGGAAGAATGTGGGTTAGTGTGGGGATCTGGGGAGGTGACCCAGTGACCAAGGCTGGTGACAAGTGTTTGCTGGGATAGGAGGGAAACCATGACATTTATCAAACTGTGGAGCAGTGAGAAAGCAAGCTGGAGGCAAGGGAGTGGGCAGCTGTGCTTTGCCTTGCAGATGCCTACCTTGAATGAAATCGGGTTTGAGAACACGGAGGTCAGGGATAACCTTGACGAAGGAACTTCAGAGAAATGGAGAAGCCATTGACCAGACATGGAACCCGGGAGCAAAGGAAGAGACGGGGAAGCGTGTGCAGGAGCTCCGTGGCGGCATGCTCCAGGCTAGCCCACACTCTGAAGAGGACTGCAGGGCTAGGTGGCAGCATGCTCCAGGCTAGCCCACGCTCTGAAGAGGACTGCAGGACTGGGACAAACAGAGACAGACTCTCTTTTAAATGGAAGACTCTGCACATTGATATGAATAGCCCTGATATTCAGATAACCACTGATATTGATAACAGTCACCCTGTAGAGAAGATATTCATGGTGGAATAAAAAAGAGACATAAATGGAAGAAGGAAACTCTTCCTGGCAAACACCTCATGCTTACCCCTCAGCAGGCATCCTCATGGGCACACACCCAGAGCATCAATGGTCCTGCCGTAGCTGCCGCTTACCTGGGCTGTCATTCTGAGACATGAATTTTCAGGGAACAAAATGCTCATGGTATTGACAAGACAGGTAGAGATGTGATAGTCTCTCTAGGTGTGTGGACAGGGTGAGAATTAAATTGACTCTTGATGGCATCTTTTTTCTCAACTGTGTATGGAGCAGGACACTGGTTATCTTTGTGGGAGTTGGGAAGGAAAAGTCTGAAAGCTCTGACCAGAAAAGAGATTCATAATGGAGATGCCTGAACAACTAGGTCACGTCCATTGGAGATTTGTGGTCATGAACTTGAAGTGAAGTCACTCACCCAACCATCTGCCTTTTCCCTGCCGTGGTCAATTAGCTCAAGGACAGCCAGGGACACATGCCCCAAGATCACTGCTCCACCAAAGGCCCATTCAGCAATGGGCCAAGAGACCAGGGCTGGAAACTCCAAGGCTGTAAGTCAAAATCATTTCTACACCTCTTGAAGTTCCTTACCTCAGGCATTTTGTCAGTGAGCAGAAACTATTAAAATGCCTTTGAGTCAGAGTCTTAAATTATGATAAAATTAGAAATGTGCTTTAAAAATTTGACTCTTAAGTGTGGGTGGCTGTGGGGCTGGAGAGATGGCTCAGCGGTTAAGAGCACTGACTGCTCTTCCAAAGGTCCTGAGTTCAAATCCCAGCAACCATATGGTGGCTCACAACCATCTGTAATGTGATCTGATGCCCTCTTCTGAAGACAGCTACAGTGTACTTAGGTATAATAATAAATAAATCTTAAAAAAAAAGTGTGGGTGGCTGTGTGTATATTTGTGTGAATGAGGTACATGCATGTGTATGTATACATGTATAAACCAGACGTCCATGTTGGATGGCTCTCTTCTGGCTCTATCCACCTTTTTTTCTGAGATTGTGTTTCTCACTAGCCTGGAACCCACTGACTAGGTTAGTCCAGCTCCAACAAGTTGCAGGGTTCTACCTGTCTTTATGTCCTTAGCGCCTTCAAAAACAACAACCAAACAAAAACATATGTTGCAGGGGGTCGAACTCATGCTTCATGCTTGCACAGCAAGCAGTTTACCCACAGAGCCATTCCCTGGTCCCCAACGCAGTGGTTTGTTGTTTTGGTTTTGACAGGCTCTCACTTTGTATGTATGTGAAGTTGGCTGACCTTCAAAGCTTATGACTTTGGGAACCAAGAACAAAGGGAGTGAGGGAGTCCACCAGGTATTAGCCCCAGAGGTGGATCTGGTAGTGAGAGTGAGGGAGGGGGAGAGGGATTCACCAATGGCAGGGACATCAGCCCATCAGAGCTCTCGGGATTGGGCCCTAGAGTTCAGGAGAGCTGGGAGGGAGGGGCTATCAGGTGAGGATGCTTGAGACGGGGATGATGATTATGACAGCATCTCTGATGGTGCGAGGAGGCTGGAGCTGCTGAGCAAGAAAGCAGGACAGGCACAGTGTGGGCCAAACAACAGTTAAACACGATGTGGCTCTACCAATAGCTCCTGTCTAGACCTTGCAACTGCGACTATGACCTTTACCTGGAGAAGAAGTATTTGCAGATACCATTAAATGAAAGATCTGGAAATACCATCAGTCGGATGGTCCAGGTGGATGGTCCAGGTGGATGGTCCAGGTGGATGGTCCAGGTGGATGGTCCAGGTGGATGGTCCAGGTGGATGGTCCAGGTGGATGGTCCCGTGGCCTTTAGTTTGGATTCTGAATGTTCCTAAAAGTCTGTGTGTGGTAGCTCTGGCTGTCCTGAAACTCACTCTGTAGACCAGGCTGGCCCAGAACTCAGAAATCTGCCTGCCTCTACCTCCCAAGTGCTGGGATTAAAGGCGTGCGCCACCACCACCCGGCTAAGTCTGTGTGTTAAAGGCTTCATCTCTGACCTATGGCACTACCTGAAGGTGGTCAAAGCTTAGGAGGGTATGGTGGAAGGGAGTTAGGTCACTGAGTTGTGCCCTTGGGGGGGATGTGGGTGTCCCAGTATTCCTCATGGTGACAGACAGCTAGTTTACAGCTTCTAAATTAAAACAGTTCAGAATCTGCCCCCAATCCCTGCACACACCACACACCCCATACCTCCAGTCTTTGGAGATACAGTATCATCACATATCCTCAGTTGGCCTTGAAGTCTTTGTCCTTCTGAGTCAGCTCCTTGCATGCCCACATTGCAACATCATATTGTATGTTAAAGCTCTTAGGACAGAATGGTGAGAGGACAAGGCCCATAAGAGAAGGCCCCTGAAGAGACAGGTGTTCCTCAACCACAGGTGAGATAGTGTGGCTGAGACAAAGCAGGATTCTTCCCAAGTCCCCAGCAGGACTGCACATGTCTTGACTTAAGCCTTCCAGCCTATACAACTGTGAGCGAGCTAATATTTAAGTACTCAGTTGGAAGGAATTTTTTATAGCAGCCCCTAAGGAGCTAACTGGCTTCTTCACCTTCACATGGGTGTGAAAATATTGAGGAGAGAAGTGTTAGCCAGATCAGCAAGATCAGGAGTGGCTTGTTTTTAATACAGGGGCTGACTGAAGGGACTCTGGCCAGCCATTCCCTCTGCCTTGCTAAAACCCATTAGATGATATTCCTGTAGCTGGCCACCAAGGTCTATTCCCTCATTTGGCCACTTCTACCCCCTGAGGCTGACTACCTAGGTCCGGCTATTGAAATCCCCATCAGATATAAACATTTCATCTCAACCCGGGCTGGGTGGGGCTGCTCCCTTCAACCTGTATAGACTACCATTTGCCCACGAGCCAACCCTGTCTGCTTTGCTCTCTCCAGGGGCAGTCCTTTGTTTCCGACAAATATCCCTTCGCCCTCTCCCTTGTTCCTGTCCCCTTCTCCCTCCTCCTCTGTCTCCTGTCTTTGTTTCTTATTCCCTGACCTCTGTCCCTCTGGGGCAAATAAATCGCAGTTGTGCTGAGAACCCTGTCTTGGGGTGTCGTGAGCCCACTTGCAGGTCCCTACAATAAGCTTTTGGTAAAAGAGGAAGGCTTGAATGGCCGGGCTAGAGCCAGACCTTCAGTAAGGGGAGGGGAGGTGGAGGGGGGAGAGAGGGAGAGAGGGAGAGGGGAGAGAGGGGGAGAGGAAGAGGGAGAGGGAAAGAGGGAGAGGGAGAGGAGGAGGGAGAGAGGGACAGGGAGAGAGGGACAGGGACAGGGAGAGAAGAAAGTCCGAGGTAGGCTGAGTGTGAGACTGGGTTCCATCCCTGGAAACCAAAAATAAGAAAATGAAACAATAAAGTGAGAGAAAATAGAATTTTGAAACAGCAGTTGGGTTGGGTATGACCAGGTAAGCACTGTCCTGAGGTCAGTCTGTCCCTGCTAACACAGGAAGGGAAGGGACCTAGAAAGAAGACCCTGAGGCGTGGCGTTCACTGGAGGACGAGAGGCCTGGGACACTGGAGCCATACTGATGTCTAAGCATGGGGACAATTGCCTGAAAATTCAGGTGGAACGGAGGGACTGAGGGGCTCAGCACAAGGCTGCCCTGTTGCTGGCCTCAGGGGACCCCTCCCACTGACAGCTGATCAAGCTGTCACCTGGCACACCTGCTCCCAGTGCCTGGAGGACTGGGCCAGCGCAGCTGCCTTTACGGCTGCTGACAGAGTACCTCAGGGCAGAGTTGAAGTGCTGGCGCTTGTTTGTCTAGAATAATGTCCAGATTGGATCTCAGGATTTATATTCGTGTATTTTCTACACTATGGGGTCTGCTATATAAATTATGAAACCGCCGTGGGATGGAATGCTGCCCAGACATTACGCCTTATATGGTTGAAGAATGTGGGTGAATCTCCACAAGAGACAGTGTTGGGCTCACTCAGACGTCTATGACAAGGCACCACGGGCTGAAAGGCCTCTGGACAACTGAAACTTAGTTCTCACAATTTGGAGAACCAAAGAAGTCCAAGGTAAAAGTATATCTGGTCTCTGGTGAGAGCTGCTTCCTGGTTTGGACAGTCATACTTCCTCCTGTGTCCTGCTGTGGCATAAGCGAAACACCCCTTGTCTTTGATAGGGTCACCAATCCCTTTGTACGTGGGGGCGGGGAGGGGGTGGGGAGGTACCACTCTACCCACTCAGCTCCCAAGGGTTACTTCAATAGCGCCACCTTGCGGTTGGGTTTCAGTATGGGTTTAGGGTTCCAGGAGCATTTAGGCAACAGCGAGTGAGTCTGGAAGCAGCGGGGCCCAGCTCCAGCTCCCCAGCTCCTGCTGGCCTTGAACGCAGATGCTCCTCAGGCCGCACACTGGCCAGACCAGTCTGCCTGCCACTGCTCCACTGCACGCTGCCACGGTGCCCCAGCTTCTCCCGAGCCTCATATGGCTGGCTGTCTCTCTCACATCCTCCCTAGTGAGGATTTTGGTGACAGGGAGGGGCAGACAAGGTGATGAATTGGACCCTTTTGACGTGTCCTTGGGAATTTGCATTTAGGTTAAATTTAGGGTACAGATGTTATTCTCCAAATTCACTTTCAAGACACTTACACAGGATTTCCATGTCCCCTCTGTCCCCTCTTAGAGAAACCAATGAGTTTGTTGAATGGGTCAGTACCCAGCCCAAGTATATATAAGTCTCCAGAAAATTCTTGCGGGATTCATAGGACACAGTTGTAACTGATTTTTATCCCATGTCTACAGTTCAGCATCTCCCTTACGGCAAGGCCAAGGTTACGGACTCGCAGAAACCCCTCCACAAACATCCCTGCTCTCCCTGCTCTATGGCCCAGGGATCCTCCACAGTCGCTGCTGAGCTCTGCACCATGAAGGAGGTAACCGGTCTCCAGGGCTTCATGAAATGTACGTGCGGGCACAGTGCGCTCATCATTCATGCGTGTCGCCCAAAAGGTGGTGGCCCGCAACTGAAGCCTTTCCGAGACAAGTCCGGCGTGACTGGTTTTCTGTAACCTAGGCTCCTCCCAACGATCATAACTCCATGCTCAGTTGCCACAAGTCATCCACTTTCCCATCCGTTCTAGATCTCGCTAGAAATTTACATCGCACTCAGCGCCCTCTAGTTTATTAAGCGAATTTCCCCCCTCTTTTGAAAATTAAAACAAAGTGCCCCGCCCCAATAAAAAGCTGATCCAGGAAAAGCGTCTAGTATATACAGGAGTCCTTAAAATCAGTAAACATGGCAACAACCCAATAGGAAAAGAAAAAAAACTTGACAAAGACATAATTAATGGATTCAGAAAAGAGGATCCCTGAAAACCCCCTAGTGAGATGTCTCATTTGGAAGCAGTGACATGCAAATTTAAATCACGGTGGTGGTGGTGGGGGGGGGGGGGGTTCTCACTGTGTAGATTAGGAGACACTTGGATTCTAAGCCCTGTGAGGCTGTGGGGGAGAGCAACTTTCACATCCTGCTATACAGGCAGAGCTGCGATCTGGTTGACCCACAGGTTAAAGCTGTAAAGCTGCACTAGGCTGGAAATGGCAAATCCACCCTCAGTGAGCCGTGGGTGTGAGTGCATACCCCTGTGTAAAGACAGGGCAAACGACACAAACGCTCTCCAGCAAAGAAGGTGAACAAGTCGCAATCCGCTCGTACTGTTTTGCAATGAAAATAAATGGCCAGGAGAGAGGTTTCTAAATCCTGGTGTTACACTGTTGGCTAATATCCATCTCATCAGAACTGCAGTTGTTTTAGAATTTAGGACTAAATCTACATTTATTTGTTTATTTGTTTGTTCATTTATTTATTTATCTATTTTCGGTTTTTGTTTTTTACATCTCCTGTAGTAGTTAGTCCAGGCTGGCCTCCAACACACACACACACACACACACACACACACACACACACACCCTCTGTAGAGCAGGGGGGCTCAGGAAGCCAAGTCCATCTCTCCTGGAAAGGCTGGGGTCTTTAGGATCTTCAAGGAGGTCCTCCTCCTCTAGATTAGGGTTGGTCCTTTAGAACAAAAGCAGGGGAGATGAACCATCCACAGCTTTTGTAAACAAGTCCACAGGCAGGGGGCTGGAGAGGAGAGCCCACCAGTCCTTTGTTTTAAGCCTTCAGGCTTTTTTGTCTCAGGTCAGGAGCATGAGGAAGAAGCCAGCCATCTTGGAAGTTCACCACCTTTATTTCCTAGTCATGGCCCTTCTTCTTATCTGTCTACCTATCAGGAAACATAACTTCTAGTCCCTCAGGGAGACAGTGAACTTCCTATCCTCCTGCCTCTGCCTCCCGAGTTCTGGGATTACAAGCATGCACTGTGAAAAAGCCCAGTTTGTGCAATGCTGGAAGACTGACCCAAGGGCTCTGTGAGTCTAGGAAAGCGCTCTACCAGCTGAGCCGCATCTCCAGCCCTGGTCATTTCCCTTAGGCTGTGAGATGGTAATACACGTGTAAGCACTCCATATATTCCTTGAACTGGAACTTTGCAGATCTGTGGGCCTTCTTGATTAGATATTATGCTCCAATAATACGGCCAGGGTGTGAGAAGCTCAGCAGTCCAATGCTTGCCAAGCTTGCTTGCACAAGGCCCCGGGCTCCACCCCTTGCGCTAAGGAACTGGAAAGATGACTGGAAGGCAGGGGCTGAGTACCTAGCGCACAGTGCCAGCTTGTCCTCCGGAAGCGGAGGCCAGGGCCGATCGTTTGTGCTCTCGAGTTAGGAAGCATTCTGAGCAATAAAAAGAGACTCCCTCATCTCAAAAAAAGCAAGAACAAAACATTCCACAGCTACAAAAAAAATAAAATAAAATAAAATAAAATAAAATAAATGCACATGATCCTTGTGCGTCAGCAGAGAGCACTTTCTCAGTCTCGGAGACACAAGGTTAAGAAGACAGCAGCAGATGTTTCTGAGGGTCACATAGCATCGTGCCGTTTACATAAAGTTTTAGAGGTCACCATCTGTATGACATGGTACTTATGGATCCTGTGGATGTGAATATATATGTCTGTGCGGGTAAGGAGGAAATGCAGAGGGAAGCAGATCATACTTGGGGGCCTCTGCTTAGTAAGGCAGGTAGGCAGTATGCCACTAAACCATTGTCTATGGTCTCTATGCAGTAACATATATAAACACACACAAACATATACATACATTGTTTGTTTGGTTTTGGTTTTTTTGTTTTGTTTTGTTTTGTTTTGTTTTTTTTTTTTGAGACAAAGTTTCATTGTCTAGCCCTGGTTGTCCAGGCTGGCCTTGAACTCACAGAGATCTGCCTGCCTCTGCCTCTCCGGTATTGAAACTAAAGGCATGAGCCATCACTGTCCGGCTTGTACTAACATATTTTAGTATAATTTTGTTTGTTTGTTTGTTTGTTTAAAAAAATCAGGACATGTTACATCTCTTTGCATCCTTCTGGTTCCTCTTTCTCCAGGACTCTCACCGGTAACCTTCAAAGCAGAGAGTCCTGTTTTTCTCAGACTTGGTGCTAAGGAGCATACATAACATCTGGGGTCCCATTTCCTGAACATAAACTCCAGCTTTGCCATTGGCTGTGTGACCTGGGCAAGTGACTCAATCTCTCTGTGTTTCAGTTCACCCGTATGTAAGGTGAGGGTTCTATAGCAAGACTGAGCTAAGGAAGTGGCTGCTGAGGTCCATGACGTGTTGCTGCCAGAACCAGTCCGTGTGACGACCTTCCAGAGCATACATCCAGACTGTTGGGAAAGGTGGGTGAATGCTGAGTCCCCCGCTAGCTTTACTCTCTGCTCTGCTCACCTACAGGAGGCCCAGGAAGCCGGGGATATAGGCAGGGCTCCTCCTTCCTCTTCCGCCTCTGTCTCTTCCCACAGCCCCACCCACTTCAGCTGCCCCGGGTTTTGTTTTTCTCCAGCGGGGGGGGGGGGGGGGGGGGGGAAATGGGTGCGGCCTGGCTCCTTTGCCTTTTGCCTCTGCCGAGATGTGCTGCGCTTTCTTTCCATTTTTGAGACAGTTGCCTGAATTAGAGTTACATTGCCATCCGGGTCCTTCGCTTTGCTTGGGAATTTTAAAAATCTGGTCTTATCCAGGCTTCATCCTCACAGGACTAAGTGACAGCCTTGGGGGTGACACAAGTCTGGTAGCCCTAGCACCTGCAACATAGGGCCACCACAGGGAGAGAGCCTCAAATCTATGTACTTTGGGCCTCCTGTCATAGACACAGAGGCCCTGAAATGACCTGGGCTCTGCTTACTAATCAGACAAAGATCTTCCGGAAGTGGACCCCATCACCTGAGAGACCCAAAGATGACCTATGGACTCAAAGGACCCCGCTCTGGTTATTTGGGCAGGAGGAACGATCCGATGATTAGGCAGGTGATCCCATGCCTTCTGTTACAATGTCCTTCTATTCTGGGTCCCTCCTTCCCGCATTAAATCACAGTCTTTGCAAGGGTATCTGTCCGTGGAGGCTCTGTGGAGAAGTCACTTTATGAAGTTAAATTATTCATCAGAAATCCCTTGAGAAGACTGGTCCTTGCGGCTAGGACAGGCTGACTTTCACCTGAGCCGTGGCTCCCACCTCCTAAGGACAGGTCCTGCAAATCCTTCTTGAGGTCTGGGGAGCCATGCGTGCCGGAGGAGCAGAGCTGGAGAGCCGCTGGCTGGTGCCCCCATTAACATGGCTGTTCTGCCTCCTGAGGTGTGTGGATCCTTGTGCTTTTCCATTCGTGTGTGTGTGTGTGTGTGTGTGTGTGTGTGTGTGTAACGCTTATCTGTTTTGTTTGCTGTCATTTTTAATAAAAAATTAATTTCACAGGTTTAAGTACAGGCTTGCTGCTACAATGTCCTTCTATTCTGGGTCCCTCCTTCCCATGTTAAGTCACAGTAAGGGTGTCTGTCCATGGAGGCTCCGTGGAAAAAAAAGTCAAAACTAGCCAGGTGTGCTAGCTAGATTCACATCAGTTTGACACAGCTGGGGTCATCTGAGGGAACCTCAATTGAGAAACCAGGACCAGGCTGTAGGCAAGCCTGTGGAGCAGTTTCTTTTTAAGGAGTAGTGGGGGAGGGTCCAGCCCACCGTGGGTGGTGCCATCCCTAGGCAGGTGGTCCTGGGTTCTATAAGTAATCAGGCTGAGCAAGCCATGGGGAGGAAGCCAGCAAGCAGTAATCGGCCATTGCTTCTGATCAGCTCCTGCCTGCCTCCAGGCTCCTGCCCTCTTTGAGCTCCTGCCCTGGCTTTGCCCAGTGGGCTGTGCTGTGGTAGTGTAAGACGAATCATCACTTTCTCCCAGGCTGCTTTTAGGGATGGTGTTTTATCATAGGGGGTGGAAATCCTAACTGAGACACCAGGCACAGTGGTAGTGCAGCAGGAGACCTGGCACTGCAACGCCTCAGGTAGGAAGGTCAGCTGAGCACAGGAATGCAAGGTTAGTCTATCTCAAAGATGACTGACCGCACTTCTTAAAAAGTTGCCTTTTTTTGTTGTTTGTTTGGTTTGATGTTTTTGTTTTTGTTTTGCTTTGTTTTGTTTTGTTTGCCAGGCAGTGATGGTACACGCCTTTAATGCCAGCCCTCAGATTCCACCTCTGGAGTTCAAGGCCATCCTGGTTTACCAAGCAAGTTCCAGGACATCAGGGCCACTTTTTTTTTGAGTAGGGACCAATGAGATGATTTAGTACGTAAAGGTGTTTGCAGGGCCAGCTTGGGGACCTGAGTTTGACCCCTGGGACCCATATAAAGGTAAAGAAGAGCACTGAGTCCACAAAGTTGTGGATCTCCTCATGATTCCTATTTTCTATACCACATGTGAGTGCGCACAATACACACACAATACAATAATACACACACAATACAACAATAATAATAATAATAACAACAACAACAACAATAATAATAATAATAATAATTAATGCCTAGTGCATTTTCCTATAGCCCCAGCATCCCAGCCAAGTCAGGAAGATCGCAAGTTCAAGACCACCCTTTGGTTACATAGTGAATTCCAGGTTAACCTGAGCCACACAATGAGACACTCAAACATCAACAAAACAAGAACTTACCGAACAAAAGCACCAGAACGCAGCTTGTGCAGCTCTGGAGGGGATGGTGGTGGGTGTGAGAGAAAGAGCTAGGAGTAAAGTTACACTCCTCTAGGTCACAACAGGGAAGGGCCAGGGCCCGCTAGACCACAGTGCAGAGCGCTGGTGTGCTCTCCTGACCCAACTTAAGAGGAGCCAGAACTGTATCAGAACTGTAGAGCAGCCCCATCAGCTGCTATTGCGTTGGTGGGAAGAACCCCCACCCCACCTGAATGATTTTCTGTATTTTAGAGTCACAGAACCTGACATCTCCAGCCTGCTGTTTCTCATGCAAATGTTGACACACCTTGCAGATTTCCAAGGGAGGCCAGTGCTGTCATTTGTTCTGTTTATGGCCACGGTTGGGGCTTATTTCTATACTTATATATACACATGTATATACATAAATACACATAAATAAATATATAGTAATAAATAGTAAATAAAATAACATAAATATAAATAAAATAATAAATATATAAAATAAAATGTTTGTATGTTTATCTATTTATGGTATATTGTGTATTTATTATTGTGTTTTTATCTATTTATGGTGTATTGTGTATTTATTATTGTGTTTTAAAGGTCACACTGACCAGAAAATAAGGCCATATTTTCTAATACTCCTTGTAACTAGCTGAGACCAGGTAACCCAGGATTCTGCCTAAGAGATGCAGTGGAAAGGCAACCTCAAAGTGTGGGGCATGCTCTCCGCAAACCCTCTCATCTCCTGGTGCTGAGACCCAGATGTAAGGGGTGGAGCACAGGTAACAGGCTTGAAAGCAATGACGTGAATGCCGCGTTTTCCATCCACGATCAGACGTCTCTGATCATGGTCACTAGGTCACTGGTCTTTTTTTGTTTCCTTTTGGAAACAGGATTGTGCTCTGTAGCTCAGGCTGGCCTCCAATTGATCCTCTGCCTCAGCCTCCCCAGGGCTAACATTAAAGGTATGTATCATTTTTTTTCCAGCACAGTCTTGTATCCCCAGCTGAATGGGGTGCTAGCTAGGAGTCAGGGAACAGGCCTGAAGGGAGTCCATCTAACATGTCATTAGCATATTGAGTCAAACAATTGTGGCAACAAAGTGGGTGGAGCATGATGGTCCCTGGTCCTTCGCCAGAGTCCCTGTATATGTATCAAGCCGTGCACACCCACAAGGAGGGCTTGGTTTTGAATCCCATTTTATTTCCTTCCTCGGTTTTCTTAGTCCTGATGCAGTCAAAGAGATTTCCAAGCGTCTTTAGAATTTTTCACCTCGAAGTAATCTGTTGTGACTTGTATTCTGAGAAATTAGATGCAAATGAGGTTTGACTTGCAAATCTTCTCTGGACACAGAGGGTATCACACTGAGAACCCCACTTCTTCTCCGTGGCTCCTTTCCTATATACGTTCTTCAAGCTCCAAAGGCATTCTTTTAAAAACCCGGAAATGCTCACTTCAAAAGCACTAATTTTGAATTACTTTCATTACTGTCATCCGGCTATTAAAATCAAAATGGTAGCCTGCTCGCAGTTACGCGAGAAAGGCAGGCTGTCTGATGTTCAGTCTTCTCATTTCTCCTTCAATGCAAGGACATTTACACTGCATTTAAGCTATTTTGTTGTCTGATTTTAAAAAACAGACACTGTCAGAATCCTCAGCTATAGGCTTTCATCTTACCATTGGTGACTGCAAAGCAGGCTTTGCAGGTTGAGAGGCCTGCCAGTCTTTACCTAGCTTCTCTGTTTGTAGGTGGGGGAGCCCTCCAGAATCCAGTCTGTCGGTACCCCATAAGCCACCCACCTGAGACTTATCATTTGGGGAGAATTTCCAGAAGGAAATGACCGGCAGCCACTGCCCTCGTGGGGACCTGTTCTTTCTGCCAATGGAGGAGGGTCCATTGCTCTTGCATCTTAAGCAGAGCTAAGCAACTTGACTGGCGGCCAGGCCAGGCGGGAGGAAACCAGGTGAGCTGGCTGAGTAGGTTTGTGGGGCATGTTTTACTTCTGCCTGTTCCACATCAGCTCCCAGGAGGAATGTGACAATAAAGTCATCTGATCAAAGGTGTAAGATGGAGAACCAACGGAGCCGGAGGAGTCCCCTTTGCCCTCGTAAGGCAATGACCAGCACAGGAGCTCAAGCTGAAAAGCAGCAGGAGCCAGAGGCACAGATGCATGCTCTCAGTGGTAACATCTGTGGAGCCTGAGGCAGGAGGATTGTAAGTTCAAGGCCAGTCTGGTCAACTCAGAAAGAGCTTGTCTCAAATGAAATTCTTTTTTTGTTTGTTTTCTAGAGCATTATCCTAGCATGCATGAGGCCCTAAACTCAACCCCCAGTATAAGAAATAAATAGAAAAGGCACCTGGGTGTATGGAATATCCTACTACATCTTGCAGACTCCGTCTTAGACTCTGGGAGCACACCGTCCCAGGGTGCTGCCGTCACAGTTTGTCCCAGTATGTACTCAGTGGCGTTCAGTGGATTATACTGAATTAGCATAGTGCAAATAGAAAAATCAAGTGACTTGAGCCAGATGTGACCTTCCTGCATGCCACCTTCCCTGGGCCTGTCTTTAGAGACTGTGGCATCCCTCGTCCTTATTGGCACCAGGTTAGGCCTTTGCCATCGATCTTTGCAGTTCGCTGCAAGAAGTCTCTGCTTCCTTTCTCAGCCACCGGCCAGTCAAAGCCAGGACAATAACTAGTCTAAGCCAGGTTGCTCTCAAAACTGCTGTTTGCTGGAGGTGGAGAGAAGGCCCAGTGGCTAAGAGCACTTGTTGCTTTTGTAGAGGATCCCGGTTTGATTTTTCAGCACCCATGTGGTGGCTCACAAGCACCCATGATTTCCGTCCAGGGAATCTGACACCATCTTTGCAACTCCGCAAGCACCAGGCACGCACCTGGCACGTATACTTGCAGGCAAAACTCTCATCCACATAAAACATAATTATCTTTAAAAAAAATGGTGTTTTTTAAAGTTACTTCTTCATGGAAAGGCTTGACACTGGCCTGTACTCTTCAGGATTACGCTGAAGAGCTGACATGAGCCCACGGGGCCTACTTGGTGTAACACTGCTGCTTCTTCCAGTCTCCTACGCATATACTCCCTATCCCCAGTGATCAGCACCCCCCCCCCATCCTCCTATGCCTCCAAGCTTTTCCCAAGATGCCCCTTGGTTGACTGGGTCTCACATCCCTCCTCTACTCCATCCCATACTTCCGTGTCTTCCCACTGTGTTTCTGAGTCCGTTACTATAGAAGTGTCCCTAACTTTCCCGGACCCTGTTTCGGACTCTCTCTGTGCCCCAGACAGGCCTCTGCCAGAAAGCCGGTGTCACTGTGGGGGTGTGAACTGCTTGGTGCAGAAAGTACCAGGATGGTGTAGACTATGGGATCTCTTAGGGAAGCCTATGTGCTATCTGCCGGCGCTCGGCATGGTGCCTGGTACAAACGGTGTCCCCAACAAATACTAAGGGATTGAATGAGGAGATCCAGGGCCTGGGAGAAAGGAGTGGAGAAAATTGCCTGTGCTGCCGTGCAGGCCGTGGAGCTGGCTCTTGTCCTCTCTGAGAACCTGTGTTTCACCTTCACTGCCTTCTCCCCTTCCTTGGTGTGCTCCATATTCCAGCACAGAACCACTTCTGCTGAAGGATGCAGCACTGTTGGGGAGAGAGGCATGATCTCAAAGGTATGCTTGTTCATCTCTCTCTTGACCCATTTCTGCCTAAGTGTCTAAAGCTCTAGTTGTATTGGATACTGTGTGATATACACTCTACGAACAGGAAAACAATAAGAAAAAACGAAGTGTGTGCCTGGGGGAACCACGGTTTTAAAATAGTGCCAAATTGCGTATGGTAGTGCATGCCTATGACCCTACCTGGGAGGGCCCCGGCACTCTAGAGGTAGAGGCCAAGAGATCAGGAGTTTAAGGCTAACCTCAGCTACCTAACAATTAAGACCACATTGGGTTACATCAGACCCCATCACAAAAACCGAAAACAAACAGAAAAGAAAGCAGTACCTATAATATAAAAGTACCACCTGAGGTTATAATGAGCATCTTCAGACTGAGTGCAGATGATATTTAAGTCCACCGACTTCCCAACTCCCTCTGCATACCCACAGAGAGGTCAGATTGGCCAGCTGGCTTGTCCCCCTTTCTACCTCCGATCCATCCCTGCCCGGCTCTGTGCCATAAGACCAGGGCATCTATGGCTTGACTTAGGCACTTATTGGCTTGGGCCGCCACACAGAATGTCTACTAGTGAACTGCAGGGGTGGAGAAGTTTGTGTTTGCTTCCAGATTCCAGGTCAACAGAACTTCTAGCCAGAGCACAAAGGACTGGAACTAGGCAAGTTTCCTTAGGGAGTGTGGTCTTTGTAGCTCTGAGAGAGTTGTCTTTATAAATGCCACCATTCCAAAAACAGAGGAAGCCGGAGAGGAGTCTAGACTGTGGGGGTGACACTGGGTCTCTTGGGACACATGTAGATGATGCCAGGTGACACTTTCTTACGGCCCCACTACCAGCCTCTTTATCCACACCCACTCAACCGATTTAGTCCCTGGCAATGAACTTAACCAACGATGGCCCCCCAAACACTGTCTCCCTGATGTAACCTTCTTCATGCCATCTGGGGTGCTTTATTCTTTTATTCTGATGCCTAAACAACTAGTTTGGACCATGCCATCTCTCAGAAAAATCGTCACTACAAATCAACAGCTGCAGGATAAAGAATGTTCTAACTGTTTGCCTCACACGGGGGTCAAACACAGTGCTAAGCACTTCCACATGCGCTGCCTAATTTAATCTTCCTTAAAACCCTGAGGTAGCAAGCACAATGCTCTTCGTCGGATAGATAACAAACTGATTACTGAGAAGTTTCGAAATTTGCCCAAGGTTACACTCATTCTTGACTGCCAAGGCGGAGATTTAGACTTGAAGACGCCAGGATGCTTGCCCTTAACCACCAGACACGACTACTGTGAGAACTCAGTCAAACCTGTCATCCCCTTTAACCCTGAATTTCCTTCAGTGAAAATCAGAGGGCAAGATGAAATCTTTTGAAAAAGTCCCAGTTGTCCCTGACGCTGCACAAGTTCTCCTGAAGAGCCGGGTTTACCCCGGCTTACCAGTAGATGGCGCACAGCCAGCAATACAATCAGCTTGCAGCCGCTCCAGGGGGAAGCGTGATTTCCTCTGAGCTTTGCCTGACCGGCGTGGGAATGGAATGGAAATGTGTTCCCAGTGGTAAATGGTGCAAACCCACACAACTTCCACGTGGTAGAGCCGAGAGCTTAGCGAGTGAGATTGACTCGTAAGGGCACGACACTGCCGTAGCTGCTGTTCAATTGACAGGAGACCCTGGGGGTCCTCTCAGTGACTCCTGCCATCTCTCCCCTTCTGAGGAGATAGGACATGCACTCAAAAGAATTAAGTAGCTGCTTGCCACACCAGCACGAGTTTTCTTAACCAATGAAAGAGACAGTTATTGTCACCAACTCAAACCCACTTTATAAGACTCCGGGGAAGCCTCAGACAGCCAGCCCCATGCCCATGTTTGGAAATAAACTGGGCGTGGCTTCCTCCCAACACCCCCACCCCCACCCCACCCCCCGCCGATAGATTTGTGGTTGTGTTCGCTGGCTTCCTACAGAGGCTTTGAGTCTCTAGCTGGACATTTCAAGGAGAACCAGAGACTATAGACAGCTTCACAACACACATGCCAGGAAATGCTGGGCCCCCGAGAAGCCACAGACTTGTCCTCAGTATATGGTTAGAGTAAGAGACATGCTGGTCACACTAACTATGCCTGGCACATCGCCATGTCCTGAGACAAACCCTGAAAGATGGAAATGGGACTTCAATAGAGACCTGCGAAGGGAAGGGAAAATGGTGAGAACAAGGCTTCTTCCACCTTAACGTTCAGCATGTGCGCTCTTGTGCACACAGGTCGGGTCATAAAACTGGTAGTAACATCCGCACATTGTCGTCTTCCAAGGAGAGTGGGTAAAGCTGAAGGAGGCAGGCGGATCTGTTTCATGAGAGTACAGAATCTCAAACTGCAAGGTTACTGTTACCTCTGCCCCTACTGCAGTATAAACCTGTATTCATCTGGAAGTATCTGGAAGGAGATGCTGGCTCCCCAACGTTCCTTCAGTAGCCACAGCTCCCCCACTCTGCTTCACCCACAAGCAGAGTAAGAAATGGGCCCACAGTCTGGGCTAACTTCTATTTAAGCAAAGCAGTAAAATTGTTTGCCAGCAAGAAGTACATCTTCCCAGTCATCACGCTCTTTGTAACAGTTTTCTAAGTTTTTACACTGGAAGAGAAACAAGGCCTATCAGCTATTGAAAAGTAATTTTTAAAAAGTAAAACGATTAATCTGGGTGCTGTGTGGCACATGCCTACAATTGCTGTACTTGGGAGGCTGAGCCAGGAGGACTGCTGGGGGTTCAAATGGAGCACAGGCTACACAGCAAAATCCTGTCTTAAGAGAAAAAGAAAAGAAGAAAGAAAATAAAAATATCTCTTTGAAAGCCACTGAGGTTGGTGTAAGATTGAGGAGTTCTCAGTCCCTCTTCAGCAAGTTTGCCCAGACTCTGAGGAGCTGGAAGGCTCTGAATCCAGCATCAACATGCCAGTGGGGGGCAATTAGCCCTGAGTCAGGGCTGCATGTCGGGAGCTGATAGGACTTTAATGGATACGTCCCACTGTGGGAAGAAATCTGCTTTTCCACTACCTCCTGGTCAATGACCATGGCTTGCCTGTGTTTATGAGCCTGGAGTCTTGTCAGACTGATCAAGTAAAAAGATACGTGTGGCTCCTTGGATCCGACCATCTCCCCTGGAACTGACTGCTCTTCCCAATGCCACAATGTCAGCTGCACGAGAACAAAGCTCGAAGACATTGCTTGAGGAGAACCAAGACACCATCTGGTGGTCGTCTCCTATAAATCTTCCCCTCACGGGCAAATAAATGCCTTGCACAAAGGAAACTGGCTTTGTGATTTGTAGGCTGCAGGGAACCAGGCTGTGTGACCAGGGAACCAAAACTAGACACGTCTCAGAATAGCCAGCTTTCTGGAGTGATTTAAAGTACTTAAACTTTAAAGTTTATTGGCTGATTTAAAGTACTTGTTTATTTCGTTTTGGGGGTGCTGCTATTTGAATCCAGGGCCTTGGGTATGCTAAGTACAGGCTCTACCATGGATCCACCCCTACCCCAAATTTTATATCAGCATCTGAAACAGGAAGCCCAGAGGCAGCTTCCATCTGAGGAAACTCTCAGCATGAAACAAAGAATCTTTGGATGGCCCAGTGTCCCCCTCTGGTTGTGAGGGTTCTTAGAAGGCAAATGTACCCAAGAAATCCTAGTCTGTAGACATTTTTCCTCCCGTCAGTGTGTTGCGGTAAATCAGAGCAGATGTTCACCTCCTGTCTATCAGGTTCCTCTCCTCTTGGAAAACCCTCTCCACTCACTGAAGGCCATTTTTATGAGAGTAGTGCATCACAGACTTAGCCTTCTCCACATCCAGCCTCTCGCCTTGGGCTCCCTGACCACAGACTGCCCTTTGTCCTCTTTGGCAGATGGCAGTGACTAAAGCGACCTCAAGTTGACATTTCTTGATCAGCGGCCACAGAGCAAGGCTGTCCTTGGGGCAGAATTTCCAAGCAAGTGAAGTCCTTCTCTGGGAGTCCCTTTGTCCCTCACTCCAGCTGCATGGCCTGCCCCCCTGCCCACTCCTTTCTAGCCCCACACTGTCCCTGTGTCCTCACAAGGTGTGAAGTGCATATCCCGACTCTAGGAGTCCTGCTTGCTAGGAGGAAACACCATCGAGTGGCTGTTCTGTAAAACCTACCTGAGCCAAGGACTAGAATGTCTGTGATGAGCCAAGGACTAGAACGTCTGTGAGTGATTCATGAAGGGAATGGGAAGCTCAGAAAAGTGACTGTGGGCAGGTGATGCTTGCTTCAGCCTTTCCACCCACAGAGAGCCTCTAGTTACACACTGGCAAGACTGCCCTACAAGAAGGGCCACTCAGACCTGATCTCTGTACCCTATAAACCCACACCCCATTTCTCCCCAGTGTTGGGGCCCCCTGTGCCCATGAGCTGAGTCTCTTTTCTTCTTTCTCCTCCTGTAGTTAGCAGGCGTAAGTTTAGACTTGTCCGTTCTGAACTAAATAGCCGGGCGCTTCTCAGCAACGGATACTTCACGTTAATTAACAGGAAGGAGATGAACCAGGAACCAGTTCAAAACTTGTTCACTCGTGGCTGGGGGAGGGCAGGAAGCTAAGGATGTGAAGCAGGGTGCAGTGGAGCAGGGAGAAGCGAGGCGCGGGCTGACTTGGTTCCCTTTGTCTGAGACTAGGAAGGGGAGAAGAGAGGGAAGCTCCCCGTAATTAAAGCAAGCAGGGTCACCCACATACCCTAGTTGCAAAGCCGGAGGACAGGCACATCAGTGTTTCAGAAGGTGGAAGTCACCTAGACTCCAGTTAGCAGGGCAACTATTTTAACTAAACTAGGCAGGAAACATTCAAAGGAGAGTCACACTCACGGACACATGAAGTCTTACACCCATACTGTGGTTTGGACCTAGAACGTTCCCCCAGTTCCATGTGTTAGAGAATCTTGGTCCCAGCCTAAGGAGCTATCTATCAGAAGACAGTGGAACTCCTGGGAAATGGGACCTATTAGAAGAGAGGTAGGTCACCAAAAACATGCACTTGAGGGGAGATATTAGGGCCCTGGAGCCACTTCCTGTCTCTCCCTCTGCTTCCTGTCCACAGTATGAGCAGCCTCATGGACCATCTGCAGTTCACCAAGATACTCTGCCTTGCCACAGGCCAAAACCACAGTGCTGTAGATTGGACTGTAGGTTGGAGTCACAAGCCAAATAAATCTTCCTCCTGTAAGTTGCTGATTTGGGGGTCTTGTCACCGTAACGAAAAGCTGCTAATGCAAGCATTCTTGTGGGAGACAGTTGTCATAGCCACCGACTACTCAGAGTTGGTCTGAGGAGACCTGACAGAGGAGGAACCTCTCCATCCTGGAATGAGCTCCATCACCTTGAGGAACTCAGAACTCCGACCCCCTCAACAGCATCATGATCTTGAGAGAGAGAGGAAACCCAGGCCTTCCTCTGATGTAATGACACCTCCAAGCTCTTCCCATGAGCTGTAGATGGCAGAGTCTGTCAGATGTACTCAGCCAATGAAAAGGCTGGAAGGAAAAATGATGATGTGTTAGTACCAGAGCACTGCCTTGAGAGCAGAAACTCACCGCATGGGAGGCTGGGAAACTAGAGCATCATGGGTAGAGCTGTGCTGTAACCACACCGCCTTGATCCAGATTGGCGACCACTATGCCTCCGTACCGCGGAAAGTGAGTTTATTTGGACATCTGATCAAAGTGAGATCATCGAGACTATGCCCTAATCAGATATGATTGATATGGCAAAGGGGAAAGTTAAGACACAGAGGCATACATCAGAGAATGCCGCACGAAATGTCCATCCCTGAGCCCATAAGAGACAGCTGGGACAAATCGGGGGCTCCCAAAATATTCCTCCGAAGCACTGGTTTCTGGAGCAGCTAAGCCCAGAGGGGGAGTGAGAGCTGCCACCTGAGTCTGAAGCATTGTTTGATGCAGGGCATGGTTGCGCTTTCAAACACATCTTGAGAATAAGTTGGTACACGGATTTAAGAGATTCTACCTTCGCTTCTAACCCTTGATCTTCCTCCTGAACTGCTCAGCTTCAAGTTCAGGCTGTGTTTTTCTTTCGTGTTGTTATTGGATCGTAGCGATGAAGAAGCCCACGCCTCTGAACCCACCTTGCTAACCACAGTCTCTCTTCCTGCCTCTTTCCCACAGTTTCTGCCATCAATTTTGTTGGGTTTGCATGGGAAGGTACGTGTGGCGGGTGAACTCTGAGCGTGTTTGCCTTGCAGGTGGAGGCTTGTTGGAGGAGGAGGCGTAGGAGGGGTGTGCCCAGGGTGGAGATCATGGTTGGCTTCATGTGAGCAAGCTGGGGAGGGTCTATGGACTCTTGAAGGAACCTTGACATACGAATGCTGTGTTTTCTCCTTTTGCAGTCCCTGTGTGTTCTGAAAGAAACAGCACATTTGGAAAATAGATTCGAACTTTATAGGTCAGTTGAAAACTTTGGGCCACTGGACACCAGTGTTGGCCTGACCATCCCAAGAAAGGGCCTCATGCTCTAACAGGGTCTCAATCCTGACTGCCCACACCTGTGGAAGGAACCCAGAAAGCAGGTCTTGGAGACAGCGAAAGCACACTGGAAGTTGACCTAGTGTGACATTATACTCCTAATGGGTGTGTAAGGGGAAGGGGGAGGTAGTCTCCTTTGAGGTCCCATCTGTGCTGAGTGGCTAAAGAGAAGGTGATGTAATTAGGAATCTGCAGACTTCCAACTGCTGTAACACTGTGTGAATAATCCTGATAATGGCCCTCTACTCAGCAAGGGTGGCATTCAGATAAGCAGATTGCCACAGCGCTCCTGTCAGCTTAAGTTAACAGCACCTTCGATTGCCATCTGACATGACGTAACGCACCACCGTGACAGACATGTCCCTGTTGGACCTGCTAGGCCTAGGGAGAGATGATGAAACAGGGGCCCGTCTTGATGGAAAGCCTCCTTAGGAGAGGCTTGGCCTATTTTCATCCTCTGTGCTCCTGGGCAGCACTGTCATCAGTGCCTAGGCCAGCAGCAAGGACAGATGGACAGAGGCCTCAGTGTCCAAGGGAATGTCAGGGCTTCTTTCTTGTAAGGGGGCTTATGCAGAGGGACAAAGGGCTGTCCTGCAAAATGGCTACACCTTGGTTCATCAGCCAGTCTCACAGTCACCAAGCTCCGTGTTTCACACACAATGAACGAGACTTCCTGTCAGTTTTCCAGATTTTCCCTTCTCGTTTTTGGTAGTCAACTCCAGAGATCTTGGGTAACCCAGCCATCTCTGCACTCCCAACCTGTATGTTTTGACAGGCTTCACCCACACTCCCTGTTCTAAGGAGAGTTTCATAGGCCAGGCCTGGCTGTGAGAATCCATCCAGGCACAAGGATAGGCTCTGATCGGGGCCAGGCAGAGACATTTGCAGGAATTTTTGTCCCAGCCATGACAAAGAGGTTGTTAAAATAGCGTGGCTAATCTAGAATGGCCCAGGAAGCACTCCTGCCCCGTGGGAGATGAGGCTGACCGACAGGAGAAGAAAGCCAAGCAGATCTGGGGAGAGTCCTGGAGAGGGCTCACAAAGAATGAAAATATACAGTTGAATACATACACATACAACACACACACACACACACACACACACACACACACACATACACACACACACAGTTGAAAAATATGGAACCACTTCCATACTTTTTACACAACCAAGTTGTATCTAGATGCTTGAGTAGATGCTAAAAGTTGAAGGCCATTTTCTTCTCCACTCCCTACCCACTCCTGGGTTGTCCCTCCATCATTTGTTACTGTCAAGAATGGCCCCAGAGCACAGGTACCACCATAGTGTTCTCATATGCAGCTCTCTGGTCCTTACATCCTGAGAGACTGACAGGCCGATTCTCACAGAGGGCTCCTAGTCTGCCCCTATGCCCCCAGTCTCCTCAGCAGCCCCTCCTGCTCTCTTTCTACCGTCTCCATGGCTCTCTCTTTTCTTCCTTTCTTTGGCTAAGCATTTTGTTTTGTCATCAAGTGAGCCAGGGCTGCAGGTCAGGGAACAGAGGATGGGCTCCTTCTAGCCAGTCCCGGAACAACCCAAGCACCACACTGGAGAGAGGAGAAGTGAACTACAGTCCATTTTAAAACGTCTGAAATTGTGGTGGTGGCCGTGGCTGCTCAGGACTCAGGGCAAGTTGCTCAGGGCAGCGTGGTCTTCAGAGGCTCTGAGGTCTCTTGCCTGGACTTTGGTAGGCAGTCTGTGCAGCACACTTCTGCTGTGACAGAGGTGACGTTTAATAAGAAAATTAATCCTGAAGAGAAACTCTTCATGGACAGGAAGGGAGAATACAAATCAAGGCCACAGACATCTGGAGGGCCTGCCGCTATGGCCCCGGAGTAGCAGTCCCAAGGGCTGAGCAGAGCTTTTGAGGCTCAAATGTTTGCCAACGCAGACAAAGAATTTGCTTCCTACCTTCGAATTTGAAAACCCAAAGTTTGAGGTCATTGAAAAATTCAAGAAATAATACAAATCCTGTCTAAATTCCAATGAACATTTGCTTCACAATTTAGAAGAGAAATGTCTGAGTCCATACCAAAAAGGTAGGTGAATTAACATTGCAGCCAACAGAGGAGAAGAAAGGGTTTTACTGACAGGGATACTGGCTAGTAAATGTGTGGGAACTGTTGCTAAAAAAAACCTGGGGCCAGAAAGATGTCTTAATGGGTAAAAGCTGTGAATCCCCAGAACCTACATATAAAGGCTGGATTCGGTAGCACACATCTGTAAGGCCAGTGCTCCTGTGGTGAGACAGGGGAAGCACGCTGCCTGGAAGCTCTCTGGCCAGCTAGCCTGAAACAGACCACAAGCAAGAGATTCTGCCTCCGATAACAGTGAAGATGAGAATTGACTCCTGAAAGTTGTCCTCTGACCTTTACAGGAGCTGACACAAGCAGGGGACCCCACACATGGGCACATGAACACATATATGCCCAAAATGGTTTTAATGGAATTAAAGTTGAAAACAATGAAGGCTAGAGCCTGGAGAGTCAGCTCAGAGGTTAAAAACGTTTAACCTCAGAGCTGACTCTCAGAGGACCCAGATGTAGTTCCCAGCATCAACAGCAGGTGGCACACAACTGTCTGGAACTCCAGCTCCAGGGGACCTGAAGTCTCTGGCCTCTGAGGGTACCTGCACTCATGTTTACAGACACACACTCCCCCAACACACACACACACCTACACACAATAACACTGAGTTTTTAGATCACTTTGTGTAGTATGGAAATTTGAATAATATTACTGCCTTCCGGGGTATAAAAGTTCAACAGGAAATACCTTCCTACTATATCTTCTTTAATTTCTCTTAGCAATATGATTATAAATTGGGGGCCATCTAAATATACAGAATATCTGATGGCTTGGGATGGGGATCAGGAGAGGGAGGGAAGAGGGAGATGAACGGAGAACCTATGAGACCGGTAGGGAACGGAGTCTGCGCTGGTTGTAGCTAACGTGGCTTAGACTCTGTTTTCCTCTCCATCACCTCAGTAGGTTTGACCCCAACTTCTTGTGACTGTTTTGAAGGGCCTGTTTTCAGGTGCCAGGCAGTTTTCACGAGTCTGGACACAGTGGTTCCCACCAGCTGTGTATCTTGCAGGCCCCCTGGCCCTGCCAAGCCCCTGCTGGAGCAATAAGTAGTTCAGGAGACTTCTTTCCCCATGCACCAGTGGTTTTGTCAAACGAAATTTAATCCTTCCAAATCAGGGGGATTACTCGGGGTAAGCCATTAAAATTGTTCATTAAAATGCTGATGTCCCATTGCTGTTCTCCCGTGTGTAAGCACTCTCCCAGAGCCTGGTATGTGGTGCCACCTTGCTCTGCTCCAGTCTAACTCAGGTGACATCTAGGACATGGACATGACTTGCATTTCTTCCTGGCCCAGAGGAACCCTCCCTCCATGGTGGGCACAAAGCTTAGGAAAAGATGTGTGTTTTAAAGATACCTTCAAGTTCAGAGGACATTGGATAATTTGGAATAAATATATCAGAATATTTCTAACATGGGCAAAATAGCTTTGGCAAAGTATAAGCTATGGCCCCCCTGTATCATCCAAAATGAAAACCAGGAAACATCACAAAATTCTAGTAGGTGCGTTTTCCATTCTTCCACATGAAGAGTGCTGCCACACAGTGAAGACTGCTAGCGGCGGAACCCGCTGGAAGGACTCACCTGTCTGTACAAGAACAACACCTGGAGATGAGGAAGGGCTGAGGATGGGCCTCTGTCATGGGTAGTGCTATACACACAGCAGTGAGCTGGAGAGCCTCCCAAAGGCCCAGTCCCCACCCACAGCATTACGGGGATGTGGTGGAGAACTGGGGCCTTGTGAAAGAAGGGTTGGCCACTGGAGGTATGCACTGAAAGAGACAGTGGCCCAGGCTCTTCCTTTCCCTCTGTTTGCTTCCTACCATGAAGTACTGGGCTGCTACAGGCCCAAGGCGACAGGACTGTGCAACTGTGGATGGAACCTGGGAAGCTAAGACAAATACACCAATCTCCTTACAAGCTGGATATCGGGAGTGCTGGTGTTGGTTGGTGTCTTAGTCAGGGTTTCTAGTCCTGCACAATCATCATGATCAAGAAGCAAGTTGGGGAGGAAAGGGTTTATTCAGCTCACACTTTTCACATTGCTGTTCATCACCAAAGGAAGTCAGGACTGGAACTCAGGCAGGTCAGGAAGCAGGAGCTGATGCAGAGGCCATGGAGGGATGTTCCTTACTGGCTTGCTTCCCCTGGCTTGCTCAGCCTGCTGTATTATAGAACCAAGACTACCAACCCAGAGATGGTCCCATCCACAAGGGGACCTCCCCCCTTGATCACTAATTGAGAAAATGCCTTACAGCTGGATCTCATGGAGGCATTTCCCCAACTGAAGCTCCTTTCTCTGTGATAACTCCAGCCTGTGTCAAATTGACACAAAACTAGCCAGTACAGCTGGGATTTTTGTTTGTTTGCCGTTTTTGTTTTGTTTTGTTTTGTTCTTGTCGCCATCACAGAAAGCTGATGTGATTGATGTAGGTAAGCAGTGGGGAAACTATGAACCAGAGATGGAGCTGGGATACGCAGGCTTGCTCAAAGTGCAGCATATGGGCCACTTATCAACAACTGATAGTTTGGGAAGAAGTGCAAGTAAGTATCTGAGAAAGATGGTAACACACACTGTGCAATGAACCAGCTATAGGTATTTAGAGCCTTGTGGCAGAGAATTTCAGTGTTTAGAGCTTTCTGATCAATACAAGAAAAGCCCATGCAGCTGACTGGGTCAAGAGAGACCCTTCAGACATTGTGGTGTGTGTGTGTGTGTCTGTGTGTGTGTGTGTCTGTGTGTGTGTGTCTGTGTGTGTCTGTCTCTGTGTGTGTCTGTCTGTGTGTGTGTGTGTGTGTGTGTGTGTGTGTACTTGCTGAAGACTGAACTGGGAGCTGTGGTGTACTAAGTTTGTGTTCTTTCACTGAATTACATCCTAGAGCCCATCACTGAGCATCCACGATGATCCAGGTGCCTTATACATCTACCTGAATCTTTCCCAAAACCCAAGAAGCAGAGTCACCTTCGCTCCAGTTCCCAGGAATGAAAATCTTTTGTCGGAATAGGATAGAGAAGCAGGATGTGGAACTGAGGCCTGTGTGAAGTCAGGGGGCAGCTCTCTCTTCTCCAGGATGCCATCTCTTCTCCCGGATGGTGTAACCACCTGGAGCCACACAATGAACTGTGGAATGGCTACAGACACAGAAAGAAAAGGAAAGTCGTGGGGGGAATGCATAGGGGTACTGACCAGAGCATGAGGGTGAGGAGGTTTCCGGGGTGAAAGATTTCACTGAGTAAGATCTTGTTGGCACTATGATAGCTTTTTAGATGGAGCAAGGAAAAGATCACAATGTTGTCCCCTCGCGGTGATGTGACAATCCAGGGTGAAATGTTATAGACATGCACAAATATGTATAATTAAGGAAAGAACTCAACACATGCTACAAAGCACAGGTTCGAGGAGACAATCTAAGTTGTAGGATCCAGGCATTGCAGCAGAGGAAATGCTGGCTCTGGCCTTGAAGACATGGATACAGCTTTGGGGATAAAGAGGAGAGCTGGGCAGTGGTGGTGCACACCTTTAATTCCAGCACTTGGGAGACAGAGGCAGGCAGATTTCTGAGTTCGAGGCCAGCCTGGTGAGTGAGCTCCAGAACAGCCAGGGCTATACAGAGAAACCGAGAGAGAGAGAGAGAGAGAGAGAGAGAGAGAAGAGGAGAGTGAGCTACACACGCTGATGTTTCCTCTGAATCATTCTTGGCTGTTGGGGGGCCTGGCCTGGATATTCTAGAAGATGTAGCCACAGCCCTGGCTCCTCCCACACAGGGGGTGGAGCTCCCTACTGCGCTTGCCAGAGCGATTGCTAAATGTCCCCTGGAGGGCAGCCTTCACGGAGAAACACTGGCTTGATCTGAGAGGACTGTGTGAGAATCTGAGTGTTTGGGAATAAAGAGGTGCCTGTGTTTGCTCGGTTGAAAATGTGTTTCTTGGAACAGTGGTATCTTGTGAGATAATGGTGGCCCCTTAAATGGGATTTCATGTTCAAACAGTGTTGAGAAATAGCATATAATTTTCCTCTCAATTGAAGGCTCACAGTATCTATATGTGGCAGCATAGTCAAGGCTTTGAGAGGTTGTGCAAGAAAACAGTTCGCCTTTGGTTAAACGCAATCACCACAGAACGTTTTTTAATTAAGGGACAGTATTCCCTTCCTGAAGGTCACTATTGTGTTGCAGGACACAGCTTGGAAAATGGCAGTGTGTGTAACTGAGACACGGGGTATGCAAATGAGTTAGAGCCAGAGAGTACAGATTCTCCAGCCAGATTCAACGTACTTCAATTCAGTTAAGAGCTCTGAATTTCACAGTCAACAATCTCAAAGTAATCAGCGGGTAGTTTTACTAAAACTGGTTTTGTTCTTTATTGCTATATACTAAGCAACATTAGCCTAGTGTCAGTGAGGCGAATGAATGAAAAGATGTTGAAATAGAAACCAAGGGCCAAGAGGATGGGGAAGTGGGTGAGAGTGCCTACCAGCAAGGCTCGAGCTTAGTCCCAGGATGTACGTGGTAAAGGAGAGAACTGACTCCTAGAAGTAGTCTTCTGGTCTCCACACATACTCTATGACATGGATGTGCGTGCATGCGTGTACACACACACACACACACACACACACACGAACCAAGGCATCTCAAGGCAAAAGCAGTAACGTAACGGTGGTGATGGGAGGGAGTTTGGCAAGATGGTGCCATGTTTAAAAGCGTTAGATACTCTTGCATAGGACCCAAGTTCAGTTCCCATCACCCATAGACTCTTATAACTCCAGTTTTGGGGGATCTGGTATCCTCTTATAGCTTCTGTAGATATGCACATACATGTATGCCTGAGCATTCACACACACACACACACACACACACACACACACACACACACATACATACATGCGCATGGATAAATTGAAAAGTATAAATACATCTTTTTTTTTTTTAAGAGTGAGTCATGAGAGGAAGGATCATAGAAAACACGCGCTGGAGACTGACAAAACACGGTATGTGGTTTTATGGGAAAGGGGATGGGGAAAGGAGACGATGAGGGTTCCATGACTTCAGGCTGGAGTTACAGGGAGCTTCATAGGGAGGTAACAGGCAAGGGATGATCAGGGAAGAAGATTTGGGGTGAACTTGTCTGAGGCAGGCTATCTGGAGGCAATGGTCGGACATGCAAGGGAGCAGCAAGACGTCTGCATCAGGAATGGGAACAGAAGTGGAGATTCACCTGGGGTGTGGTTTTCCTTCGGGCGACTGCGTGAGCAGAAATGTGGCAGCCAAAGAGGGTTGGAGAAGGGAACAAAGGAAGGGAACTGCAGAAAATGGCTACCCCAAGAGAGCGGAAGAAGGGAGATCACATAGCGAGGAACCTGGACCTTGATGAACAGGGTGAAGGATGAAAGAAAAGTAATGTGCTCAAATTAGAGAGAACATTAAGAAGCGTTGGCTGCAAAGAGTTGTCTTGCTTATTATTGTCAACCTGACACCACTGGTGATGAAGGCATTGCCCAGATCACACTGGCCTGTGGCCATGTCTGTGAGAGAGTGTCTTGAATAAATCAAGGAAACAAAGAATTGATTCCTTGAAAAGATGGACAAGATCACCAACCACCTTATGTAAGCCAGCAGAAAGAAGAGAGATGAGAACAGCTACTCTTCAACAGATACAGATAAAACCCAGAGCATCATCGAGCAACACTTCAAAACCCTGGAGAAATCGCTAGCCACCTGTGGTCTACCAATACGAAACCAGCAGGATGCTAACAGCTCAAACAGGTCTATTCTGAGTGATGCTATTAGAGCAGTTATAGTCTCCCAACAGAGAGAAACCAGGAGCAGATAGAATCATAGCTAAAATCCAGACTTTCAATGAATTAACACGAATGCTCCTCAGACTACAGTAAGGGAAGGGATACTATTATCCTCACACTAAACTCATAAATACTAAACTCATTCTCAGAAGCCAACCTGATCCTGACACCAAAACCAGAGGACGCAACAGAAAAGAGAGCTCTATAGATCAAGATTTCTAATGGACATAGATGCAAATACTCTTAATTTAATACTTCCAAACCTAATCAAGATTTTAAGAAATTGTAATTATTGTTATTTTATGTAAATAGATTGGGGAAAAACATGTGTGACTGTACCCATGGAGGGCAGAAGATTCCCTGGAACTGAAATTACAGGATACCATGAGCTGCAATGTGAACGTTAGGAACTGAACCCCGGTCCTCTGGAAGAATAGCAAATGTTCTTAATTGTTGAGCCATCTCTTCAGCTCCTGAATCAAGTTTTGGCCTCTTGATTGTAATGTTAATAGAGATGGGATTCTAAAGGGTTCCTGTGTTTGGATGAGAGTGAAGTATGAATTACTCCTACTCAGGATAACAGAAAAGACAATAGAAAAGAAAAATAGAGGAATCTTGAAGTGGAGGTCTCAAGTATAGAGCCTAATAAACCAAGAACTGTAGGTCATCACCAACTGTTTAACAGCACAGCCAACAGGAGTGGAGTTAAACATTAGGGAGTATGGTACATAATTATCAGTTGTAGAGCACGTAGGTGAGGGAAGGGGTGTGGCTCATGCAAAATGCAAGGCTCCAGTTTCTATCTGTAGCACCACAAATAAGACAAAAACAAAAGAAAAAAAAAACATTTACGCAAGCATAAGTTACTATGGGCCTATCACTAACCCACTTATGATAATCTCATGACCTTTGTCAAGAGTGATCAGAAGGAAAGGTAAACAAATGTGGAGAGAGAGAGAGAGAGAGAGAGAGAGAGAGAGAGAGAGAGAGAGAGAGAGAGAAGAAATTAGCAACCAGAAATGGAAGAAGTGTTATTCGACGCGTTCTCACGACCGGCCAGGAAGAACACAACAACCAGAATCTTCTACGGCAAAGCTTTATTGCTTACATCTTATGGGGCCAGAGCGTAAGAAGCAAGAGAGAGCGAAGCAAGAGAGAGAGAAAACGAAACCCCTTTCCTCTTTAAAGAGAACAACAATTGCCTCGGACGCATCACTCCCTGATTGGCTGCAGCCCATGGCCGAGCTGACGTTCACGGGAAAAACAGAGTACAAGTAGTCGTAAATACCCTTGGCTCATGCGCAGACTATTTGTTTACCAACTTAGAACACAGGATGTCAGCGCCATCTTGTGACGGCGAATGTGGGGGCGGCTTCCCACAGTTCCCCCTTTTCTATTAATAAGAGCAAATAGGCCACCCATATTAATGAGAGTGGAGATAGAGGTCAAATCCCCAGTGTGTAGGTAAAGGAGCCATGTACAGGATTAGCTCTTAGGCTCACAGGCTTTTACCCAGAGCAACCCTGACCTGCTCCCGTGTCGTTTTTCCTGGGGGAAGGGAACTAGGACACTGAACCTTCATGAAAGATGACATGTCTCCCTAGAATAGGCTCATATATGCCGCAGAGCCTTTCCATTGCAGTGCTTAGCCTTGCAACTCTCTCGGGCTGCTGAAGCACACTCACTCTATCTCGTGCAATGAGTCTAGCCTCGTGAGATATAAGAGCTGAGTGGCCAGCGACCTATTGCCTAAGCATAGATAACCATATATCAGGGGAAGCTCCATGTTCTAGTCCTGCAAGCGCCTGGGCAATAACCACCTTGTCTCTCCTAGTTTGGGCCTTAAGCTTACAGACCAATCAAAGAAGCAACACTAATCCACAGCAAAGTGTATCTCCAAATAATATTAATCCCACCCAATTTTTTAAAGAAAGAAAATGCTGAGGAGATCCAATTGGGTAATCCTTTGGTCAGGGACAGGTCCAAGCGCGTGGAGTTGACCTGAAGTCTCAATTCTCGAAGGATCTGTTCAAATTCAGCCATCCAATTCTGTAACATATACTGAAAAAGACTTTTTGACAAATTAGCTGCCCTAGTAAATTTAACATACTGAATGGAAATAACACACAATCCCGGAAACTTTTGTTCACATCCCTGCTGAGTTATTTGTCATAATACATCCAGTTGTTTCTGGACAAGATCTATGAGTTGATTAACCAGCATGAGACCTCTCTGTATCTTGACATTAGCTGAGGCCTGTTCATCTATGACTGTAGTCACTGAGGCTGACAAAGTGTTAATGGTGTCAGTCATCTGGACCTGTCCAGACAGAGCCAAGGCTGTCTGAATTAAGGCCAAACCCAGTTCCCAGTTAGTGGTAAAAAAGCAAGAGAATACTTGAGCATTATACATCACCGTCATTGGGAGTGGAAATGTCGACATTATCCCCCAACGCTGCTCTCTCTTTATTATTGACGCCCTGGACATCACCAAGACGAGGGACATTAGTATTCCCTTGGTCAGTCTGGATTTTTCGGGTGAGTCTTTCTGGTACCCAAAATGGGTTGTCTTCATTCTGTGGGAAAACACAGATAGCTCCCCTGGATCTTATCAAGATAGGATCCGGGCCATACCATTTATTATCAAGAACATTTTTCCATTTAACCATCTCATTGGGCCTATCTGGCTCTGAACAATGACGTTCAGCCGCAGTATGGCCATGAGCATCAATATTTAAAAAATTGAGTGTAAAGAGTGCCAAAGACACCGACACTCTTGGTGCTCGGGGTACAGTCTCCTCAAAAGTTCCCCTCTTCTGTTTTATAAGATAGGCTTTGAGGGTGCGATGCGCACGCTCAACAATACCCTGTCCTTGAGGGTTGTATGGAAGTCCAGTCAGGTGGGTTACGTCCATCTGACGGCAGAACTGCTGGAATTTTTGAGACGTATAAGCTGGTCCATTATCAGTCTTAAGGAGTCTGGGTTTCCCCCAAGCACTCCATGCCTCAAGACAATGTTGAATCACATGTGAGGCTTTTTCTCCAGTTAACGGAGAAGCAAACATGATGCCAGAACATGTGTCAATGGACACATGGAGATATTGAAGTTTTCCAAAGGAAGAAACATGTGTAACATCCATTTGCCAGACCTGTAGAGGTCGAATACCGCGTGGGTTAATTCCCACATGAGGAACTGGCAAGAACTCACAGCAGCTTTGACATTGAGTAACAATGTCACGGGCTTCTTTTCTTGTCAAGGAGAAACGACTGCGTAATGTTTCAGCCGTCACATGAAAATTGTTATGAAAATTTCTTGCAGCCTCTACCGGGGATGATAGGGCAGCAGCCACCACTTTAGTGGCCTTATCTGCCAAATCATTTCCCAGAGCCATGGGGCCAGGTAGGCCTGAATGGGCTCTAACATGAGTAATATAAACAGGAGATCTTCTAGATAACAAAACTAATTGTATCTGCTGAAAAATATTGGCAACTCTACTGGAAGGCTTAATCACTCCAGCCACTTCTAAAAGATTTACTGCATTTACCACATAACAGGAATCTGACACAATATTAAGGGGTTCTAAAAAGGTTTTTAAAACTTCTAAGACCACTAAACATTCTACCACTTGAGGTGAATTTTCATTATATTGTTTGGATACCACTTTACCATTAGCCACATAGGCACCTATGCCAGTTTTTGATCCATCAGTATATACCACAATCCCATTTTTAAGTGGGTTTCTTACTGTTATTTGTGGAAACACAACAGATTGATTTTGGGCAAACTGTAAGATTGGATGTTTTGGATAATGGTTATCTATTTTTCCTGAAAAGGAGGTAACTAAAACTGCCCAATCATTAGATGCGGCTGCCAAGGTTTGAACCTGTGCAGCGGTATAAGGTACAATTAAAAGATATGGACTTTGCCCAAAGTGGGTGATTGCTGCTTTTAGGCCTTTAAGGGCAAGCTGTGCAATTGCATCAGGATACCAATCTATTATTTTAGCTGGGGATACGTTTGGATGGATCCACAACAATGGCCCATTCTGCCACAAAACTGCAGTTGGCAATTGTGCTGTCTTAAAGACACACAAACTGAAAGGCTGCGAATCCTCAATACGTTGTAATTGTGCATTCTGTAAGGCCTTTTCCACTTTTTGTAAGGCCTGGTTAGCAGCTAGAGTAAGAGTCCTAGGGGAGGAGATATGAGGATCTCCTTCTAAAATACTAAACAAAGGCCTTAACTCAGCGGAAGGAATCTTTAAAAAAGGTCTGAGCCAATTAATATCTCCCAACAGCTTTTGAAAATCATTTAAGGTATGGAGGTGATCTCTTCTTATCTCTACCTTTTGGGGCACAATCTTATCTGGGGACACCACAGAGCCCAAGAATTGTCCTGTATCAGAAATTTGGACTTTTTCTGTGGCTATCTGTAAACCCCACTGACTTAAAGTTTTAAGTAGAAAAGGATATGCCTTTTGTAGCATGGTAAGGTCTTTATGGCACAGGAGGATGTCATCCATGTAAAGGAGCAAAATTAAAGAGGGGAATTGTTCCCTCACTGGCAAAAGAGCTTCTTGTACATAAAGTTGACACATAGTAGGACTATTGGACATTCCCTGTGGTAAGACCTTCCATTGATACCTCTTATCAGGTTCCATGTGATTAATAGAGGGGATGGTAAAGGCAAATCTGGGCCTATCCCTTGGACACAAAGGTATAGAAAAGAAACAATCTTTAATATCTATAATGATTAAATTCCAGCCACGTGGTAAGGCGGAAAGTACAGGGAGACCCCTCTGTACTGGGCCAAATAAGTTCATTTGCTCATTAATGGCTCTGAGGTCATGGAGCAGTCTCCACTTTCCTGACTTTTTCTTAATTACAAAAATTGGAGTATTCCAAGGTGAGGTAGAGGGTTCAATATGGCCTAGTTTTAATTGTTCCTCTACCAGTTGAATCACAGCTTCTAGTTTTTCAGAGGATAGGTGCCATTGAGGAACCCACACTGGGTCCCCTGTTTTCCATGGTATGGGTCGTGCTGCCCCAATGGCCGCTAAGGAAAACCCAGACCCTGTCTGTCTTGGTTTCCATTAGGTGAGATGGGCTCTATCCTTCCCTGTTCTTGATGTCCTAACCCTTTTCCTTCTTTATAACCCATCTTTGCCATGATATTTTTTGCTTTAGCTGAATACCCTCCTGATGGGGCGTTTTCATTGGACAAAATAAGGCCCAAATGCTGCATAATATCCCTTCCCCAGAGGTTAACCGGGAGTGGGAGCACATAAGGTATGAATTTCCCTTGCTGCCCTTCAGAGGATTCCCACGTCAAGGCAACGGAGCTTATAGTGGGACATGATTGATATCCTAGGCCCTGTAATGAATGAGATGACTCTGTGGTGGGCCATGCTTTGGGCCACCAATGTGTAGAAATTATACTTTTATCTGCTCCGGTATCAAGGATGCCTTCAAACTCTTTTCCATTAATCTTAAGGCGGAGCTTAGGTCTATCATTTAAAGATACAACCAAATAGGCAGAATCATTTCCTGAGGAGCCCATTTTCTTTATCTCAGGTCCTGCAGATTTCTCCCTGGTATTATCAGGGAGGAGCAGCAGCTGAGCTATCCTATCTCCTTTACTAATAGAAAAAACGCCTTTAGGGCTTGAGCACAGGACCTGTATTTCAGGGGAATGTTGACAATCCATAACTCCAGGGTGGACTACTAAGCCCTGCAAGGTGAGTGAACCTCGGCCGAGAATAAGGCCCATGGTTCCCGGGGGCAAGGATGGTATAGGCTCCACCGGCACCGGCTGAATACTCATTTGAGGCATTAGTAGGAAGTCGGAGGCGGCACGCAGGTCCACCCTTGTGGGTCTTCCTGGGTCGTCTCTCTGACTGCTTCCTGGGTCCTGACAAACCGGTTCCCATATCTTTGAGGGCCCTGGGACCGAGGGCCCGATGACCCGTTTTTTGGCACATCAGTTGATTGACTATCAGGTGGGGGAAGAATTCTGCCCCTTATATCCCTCACAGAGCGACACTGGTCAGCTCTATGATAACCCTTGCCACACTTGGAGCAAAGAGTGAGAGTCCCTCCCTGTTTATCTGGAGCTCTGCAATCTTTCTTAAAATGCCCAGGCTTTCCGCAATTAAAACATGTCCTCTGATTATTTCTGCTCATGGAGCGGTTCTGAGATTGAAGGATGGCAGCCGCTAAACCTGCATTGCTGAGAGGTCCCCCAAGCTCTCGACAGACCCTGAGCCAGTCTTGTAAGCCTTTGTTCTTTCTTGGGGCTATGGCCGCTCGGCACTCCTTTGTGGCTTGCTCGTAGATTAGCTGTTCTATGAGAGGCGCAGCTTGCTCTGACTCTCCAAAAATACGCTCTGCTGCCTCTGTCATTCTGGCCACAAAATCTGAGAAAGATTCCTGAGGTCCCTGGATTATTTTTGTTAACTGACCAGTGGTTTCACCTGCTCGAGAGAGCGCCTTCCAGGCCCTAATAGCCGTGGAAGAAATCTGGGCATAAGCTCCCCAATGGTAGTTTGTCTGATCAGCAGAATAAGCTCCCTGACCCGTTAACAAGTCAAAAGTCCAATCTCTCTGCTCTGGAGTCAAAGCAGCTGCGTTTGCTCGGGCCTGCGCCTGTGCAGCTTCGTGCCAAAGCGCTTTCCATTCCATATATTTGCCCATACTAGGGAGAGCGGCTTTTACAACCGTCTGCCAATCAGCAGGCGTTAGTGCCATGCCAGCGAGCCTGTCTAACTGCGCCAAGGTAAAATTAGCATTGGTTCCGTATTTACGAACCGACTCGGCAATTTCCTTAATCTGTACGTATTCTACCGGAGCGTGGACACGCCCACCCTCGGCTCCTTCAAAGACCGGAAATGCCTGTTGTATTTTCTTTTGTTCCTCTCGGAGAATGAATGAGTCTGCGCACTGCCTCTCTGCGCACTGCCTCTCTGCGCACTGCCTCTCTGCGCATCTCTCTGCGCACTGCCTCTCTGCGCATCTCTCTGCGCACTGCCTCTCTGCGCATTGCTGACGCACTACGCAGGGCGGGGGCTCCGCATAGGGCGGACCTTGAAACCGACTGCCGGGAGGTTGAACAGTACGCTGACTTTCGCCAGCCGCTTTTGGCTTTTTTCTTGACCAATTAGCTGGCTGGTAATGGGCTGCTTCTTCCTCCCAGTCTGTTTCCTCAGAGGAGGATTCTTCACTTGCTTCAGAGCTACTAAGAGCTGGCTTCCTGAGCTCATCTAGTGACGAGTATCTCCTAGAGACCTCCGCTAATCGATCTTTTTTCCTCTCCCTTTTTCCTCTTTTTCTTCTAATCTCTCTCCAGGTATTCCTACCTAACCTTAACTTTTCCTCGGGTTCAAGACCCTTGGAAAGGCCTGTATACTTATTTTGTGTACCATACTTCCTCTTTGTTCCTACTCTCTCTTCCCGCTTTACTTCTGATAGCTTGTCCTGAATTTCCTCTAGAATTTTCAGCCCTATCTTAATCACTTGATAACATGTGAAAAAGAACAAAAGGGCTCCTAACACCAGAAAAAATTCAAGGCCAAACATACTCACTGGTACTCTCGTTCCCCAGCTGAAAAGTTCTGAATTCATACAGTTGAATCCTTCTTAACAGTCTGCTTTACGGGAACCTTTATCACCGTCGTTCCCCAGCTGATGAGTTCTGAATTCGGCAGTTGAATCCTTCTCAACAGTCTGTGTTACGGGAACCTTTATAAACGTGATCCGCAGTTCTGGTTCCGGAATGAGGGATCTTCCCTGCGCCAGTCCCGAGTTTTTTTTCTCGTCCCGGGTTTCGGCACCAATTGTTATTCGACGCGTTCTCACGACCGGCCAGGAAGAACACAACAACCAGAATCTTCTACGGCAAAGCTTTATTGCTTACATCTTATGGGGCCAGAGCGTAAGAAGCAAGAGAGAGCGAAGCAAGAGAGAGAGAAAACGAAACCCCTTTCCTCTTTAAAGAGAACAACAATTGCCTCGGACGCATCACTCCCTGATTGGCTGCAGCCCATGGCCGAGCTGACGTTCACGGGAAAAACAGAGTACAAGTAGTCGTAAATACCCTTGGCTCATGCGCAGACTATTTGTTTACCAACTTAGAACACAGGATGTCAGCGCCATCTTGTGACGGCGAATGTGGGGGCGGCTTCCCACAAAGAAGTAATGACATCATTAGAATAGAGTCTACAGAAGTGAGGACTAAGTGGGGGGATCAAGTAACAAACTCAACTTTAGAAGCTGAAGATAAAAGGGGGGTTGCGCGCGCACACACACACACACACACACACACACACACACTTTACTACCAACATTCCAGATACAGATGAGTCTCTGTGAGTTTGAGGTTAGCCAGCTAGGGCTATATTGTAAGAACTAGTTAATAAATAAATAAATAAATAAATTGCAAGAAAAAATAATGAAGAAGGAAGAGAAGGAGAAGGAGGAAGATGTAGAGGAAGAAGAGGAAGAGGAGAAGGAGGTAGAAGAGGAGAAGGAGGAGGAGGAAGAGGAGGATTCCTATTTGAAGGTATGAGAGAGTTACAATGCTATAAAACCAGGAAATGAAGAACTCAGATCATGAAGTTTGATGAGCTCAGCATTCCCCTTAGTTTCCCCCTCAGTGGGCGTTCCTCATCAGAAGGGGGACAGACTGCAGGATTTAGCTCAGGCATCTCATGGTGCTGAGAAGAACTTGGTGTTTAACATGGTGGGCAGAACTTGAAGCCACAACAGAAGCAAAAAAGGAAGAGAATTCAACCTGAAAGTCTGAGTAGCTTTTACTTGAGGCTGCTTGTGAAGTTTTAAGCAGCACAGACCTTGAAGGTGGGGAGGCTAAGCAGCAAGCAGCAGGTGAGAGGCAGGACGGGAGCCAAGTCACTTAGGGTCTCTCTGAGACCGATGTGGGAGACCAGGGCTGAAGAGGAAGGACCTGTGTGAAGTCCCTGGTGTTCACTGGCTCTCACAGAGGGTTAGACTTTGAAGTTATGACAAATGGTCAAGACTTTTCAAAGACTACAACCCAGCTAGAAACAGATCAATCCTGAATAAGATTATTCGAGCTTCTATTAGTTCCCTACAGGAAGAAAGGGTTGACTTTACCATCCTAGAAGGGTAGACGCCATCATGGCAGGGAAAAGGAAGATGAGGACAGGAGCAGGACGTTGACAGGAAGCAGAGAAAAAGAACAGGAAGTGGGGCCAGGCTATGAACTTCAAAGCCTGTCCCTTAGTAATATGCTTTTTACAGCAAGACTCCACCTCCTAAAGGTTTCCTAAACAGCACCACCATCTGGGGCCCAAGTGTTCAAATACAGGAGCCGGAGGGGGACCCTGATTCAAACCATTACAGCGCTCTTCTCACTCTAACCAGAAGAAGCTGAGCAATTCATCCTTAGAAACAACCTTACTCAGCACTTCTGCTCACCCGGGTGAGATGGCTAATCTTAGTTATAAACTTGGCCACATCTGGAGTCAACCAGAACCCAAGCAGCTGGACATGGCTCTGAGGGATTTTCTTAATTGGGTTTTTGAGGTGGGGGACCCACCCTAAATCTGGACAACATCTTCTGATGGCAGCCCACATAGAAGAATACGAAAGAAGGAAGCCTTTGCATTTTGCCTGCTTGCCTTCGCTCTGGCAAGTGCATCTATCCTGTTGCTGAGGCATCCCTCCACTGCATTAGCGTGTATACCAAGAGACAAAATTAAAAGGGAAAAGCCAGCAATAAAAATGGATACACAGGTATAGGCTGGAGAGACAGATTACAGGTTAAGAGCACTTACAGAGGCTCAAGGTTTGGTTCCCAGCCCCTACACGGTGGTTCACAACCACTGGTAACTCCAGTTCCAAGGGACCTTCTTCTGACCTCTGAGGACACCACCAGGCGTGCACACTGTGCACAGACATATGCCAGCTGTGCTATCTAAGCTTTATGTCACCTTAGCACAAGCTAGAGTCATTTGAAAAAAGGAAAATTCAATTGAGAAAATGAGAAAAGGGGTAGATATTGGAATGTAATTCAATAAGTAAATAAATTAATTAAAAAACAACCCAGCTGTAAGGAATTTTCTTAATTAGAGATTGATGAGGTAGGGCCCAGCCCATTGTGGGTGGGGCCATCCCTGGGCTGGTGGTCCTGCGGTCTATAAGAAAGCGGGCTGAGCAAGTCATGGGGAACAAGCTAGTAAGCAGCCCCCTCCATGGCCTCTTCATCAACTCCTGCCTCCAGGTTCCTTCCCTGTTTGAGTTCCTGTCCTGGCTTCTCTCTGTGATGGATTTTTAACTGGAAGTGTAAGCTTATACACAGGTTGTCCAGAGTCTCAAATACACTGACAGTTAAACAAGTGGAAGTAACAGAAGGGCACAGCCTTACACAACCAATAGAAGAAACTGTAAGGTCTGCACAGGTTATTTTGTAGGTTTTGGTTTTTGGGTTTTGGTTTTGGTTTTGCTTTTTTAAATAAAAAAAATAAAATAAACCCAAAATAAATGTTATAGATGTTCTCATGAAATTTCTTCCCTACTTAGTTTTATGCACTAAATATGGAAAATCACTCCTATTATAATATATAAGCTTTTGAAAGAATAGAAAAAGGAAGACTTCCTGCTGTGTTCCATGAAAGATGACTCTGATAATGAAATCCATAAGTTAGTAAAAAAAAATGTGAAATTATAAGGTGATTTCTCTTACAAAAATTTGAACCAAAATATTAGGAAACTAAGTTCTATGACGTTCAAACAAGGAAATGCAGTGAAATTGATTTTACCCCAGAAACTCAAGATTTACATAATACTTCAAATCAAGTTTGATAAAACTCTATATTAATACAATAAAAGAGAAGTTTATTACAATTACTTTTTTTAGATTCATTTATTTTATGTATGTAAGTACACTATCACTCTCTTCAGACATACCAGAAAAGGGCATCAGATCCCATTACCGATGGTTGTGAGCCACCATGTGGTTGCTGGGAATTGAACTCAGGACCTCTGGAAGAGCAGTCAGTGCTCTTACCTGCTCAGCTATCTCTCCAGCCCTGTTGCAATCATCTTAATGGGAGTGGAAAAGCCTTTAATGAGATTCAGGATGCAAAGATGATAAACACAAAGAGAATTTCTTCAATCTGATAAAGGCTAGATAAACAAAACAAAACAAAACTAACAAAACAACATAGTAAGATCACACTTAATCAAGAAAGCCGGGGGGAAATGAGGAGGACCCAGGGAAGAAGAAGTATAAGGGCCGCTTTTGTTTTCAGAAGTCAGGTAGAGTGGTCTAGGCTGTATTCAGACGGAGCATATATCCTGCATGTGGGAGGTCCTGGGGTTCAGTCGCCAGCAACACCCCAAAGATCAGAATCTATAAGCTGCTAAAACTCATCAACAGACTCAGTGAGTTCCTTGCTACCAAGTCAGCCCACAAAACACAGAGAGCAACACCCTCTATTTAGAAATAGTAGGGAGAATTTAAAATCCAAGGATTATCTGCATAATTGGAGAATATAAAGCGGGAGAAACATCTATAGATTCCATGCAAATCTAAAAAGCCATCTCCTAGTGGGTGCCCTGGACTTTGTTTGCACCCAGAGAAGACAAGCTGGCCCTCAGAAAGGTGTCTGTAGGAACAGCCCGAGGCTGGAACCATCCTGAGGAAGAGAACTGTAACAGAATGGAGACAGCGGAAACCAGCAGGACCCTTGGCTGATGACAAACAGGGCTGTGTAGAAAAACTCTGTGGTAAAAAAAAAAAAATCTCCTCATCCATGCCGTCTCCAAAATCATTAAAGACAAAGAAAGAACAAAACCAAACTGATCGTGCTGCACACCTACGGTATGAACTACAGGGGAGACTGAGGCAGAAGGATGGCGAGAATCTAGAAGTTAGAGACCAGCCTGGGTAACATAGCAAGAACTTGTTTCAACAACAACTCTCTTTTGTTTTTTTGTTTTTTTAAATTAATCTAGGGCCAGAAAGATGTCCCAGTGGATAAAGGCTCTTACAGCCAGGTTGGGACCTGTGTGGGGTCACCAGGCCCCACGTGGTGGAAGGAGAGAACTGACCCCTGCACACTGTCCTCTGACCTTCACGAGCACACAAACTAAATAAACGTCCAATAAAAATCCACGTTGGTTATAGACCGAAAACACAAGAAGGAAGGCGATTATACTTTCTTTTTTTATTTATGTTTTATTTTTTATTAGGTATTTTCCTCGTTTACATTTCCAATGCTATCCCAAAAGTCCCCCATACCCACCCCCCCCAATCCCCTACCCACCCACTCCCCCTTTTTGGCCCTGGCGTTCCCCTGTACTGGGGCATATAAAGTTTGCAAGTCCAAAGGGCCTCTCTTTCCAGTGATGGCTGACTAGGCCATCTTTTGATACATATGCAGCTAGAGACAAGAGCTCCGGGGTACTGGTTAGTTTATATTGTTGTTCCACATATAGGGTTGCAGTTCCCTTTAGCTCCCTGGGTACTTTCTCTAGCTCCTCCATTGGAGGCCGTGTGACCCATCTAATAGTTGACTGTGAGCATCCACTTCTGTGTTTGCTAGGCCCTGGCATAGGCGATTATACTTTCTAACAGCAACGTGGGAAAGTGGCTTAGCAGTAGTGAGAGATGCAAGATTCTTAAATGTACATGAGAACCATAAGAAAGCATTCATAAATTAGAATCCATTAAGAGGAAGAATGCCTGCTCTTTGGAAAACCCAGAGCAGCCATGATGACAGAAGAGACTGTCAGCTTGAAGCCCTGATAAAGGACTCATTCACGGTGAGGAGGGGTTCTTTAAGTGGACAGGGGAAAAAAAACGGGGAGAGCGATTACAAACAGCCAACATGTATCTGAACCAGTGGTCGACTTCATCAGGAGTCAGAAGCATGCAAATTTCAACCACACTCCAGTGCAAAACGCCCAAGTGTAGACCATTTAATTGTGGATGAAGGGGAGGAGCCATGCAAATCCCATAATTTCAGAAAACTACATATGCATATCTACAACTCAGTAATTACCGTCCAAGATATACTCAATAGAAATGCTCACCTGAAGACTTAAAAGCTGTGTGGGCTGGTGAGATGGCTCAGTGGGTAAAGGTGTTTGCTGCCAGGATGCACATGATGGAAGGAGAGAACACACTCAAGAGGGTTGGGCTCACCTCCATATGGGCACAGCGTCATGCATGCACGTGAGTATACACACACACACATATTCACACATGAACACACAGGTACACACACATACTGTAATATTATTTACCCTTTAAAAAAGAGGGCAGAACTTCTGATACTACAACAGGGATTAACCTGAGGACGTTGTGCGAAGTGAAAAGATTTAACCTCCAAATCCACAAATACTGCCTGGGTCTGCTTAGATACAATACCAGAGGAGTCAAGTTCAGAGCTGGAAGGGAGAACGGTGCTTGCCAGGATGCAGGAAAGGACCTGGGCTGTTACTGCTCAGTGGGTTATAGTTTTAGTTTGACAAGATGGAACGAGTCCTTGTGATTGGTTTCACAGTAATGTGAGTGTGTCCCCCGTGGCTGAACTGTGCATTATGGAAGGGTAAGGTTTGAGGATACAGCTCAGCAACACTGAAATTGCCTAACAAGACCTTGCTTGGGTCACTCCCAATACTGCCTCCCAAAAGTAAAAATAAAAATAAAAATACATGGCTTACTTTAAAAAAAAAAAAAAAAAGACTTAAAGTCCTTTGACAAGTGAGAAATGAAATAGAAAAAAAATCCAAATCTGACACAAGATGAGAGGCGGCCAATGAATGTAAAAACCCTGCCCAGTTTCTCAAATCATCCAAACCACAGATAAAGGCTCCTATAGATACACCGGCTCCTATAGATACACCGGCTCATCAGATTGGCAAAGTTTAAGAATAATCTCCCAGCCCAGTGTTGGCAAGCATTTGGGGAAGTAGACTCTCCCATGTGCTGAGGCTGAGGTTAAAACCCTCAGGACAGAATAAAACACAATCTTCATCTAAGTTAAAAATAAAATTTCCCTCTAAGCCAACAGTCCAAGCTCCGGGAACCTATCTGCAAGTGAATAACCAGCCACATGCCCAAAAGATATTGTTCCGGTTGGAATATGAACTGTCCCCGGGGTCATGTGTCTCAGGCTTGGTTTGCAGCTGGTGGCACTGTGGAGATGGTGGAAAGGTCACTGGGGGTACACCTTTGCTCTCTGCCACAACATGGCCCTAGAACTGACAAAGCCATGCTTATGGGCTGAAGTCTCTGAGACCAAGAGCCAAATGACTGCATTTTTCCTTGTGTTGTTCTCAGGCAGTTTGGTCACAGCTCTGAGCCAGCACAGATGTCCATTGCAGCAGAATTTAGAATAGTGAAACAGCAGAAAAGGAGCCTAATGTATATCAAATTGGAACTAGCTGAGAAATTACAGCATGCAAGGATGAGCACATAATTCAGGGCAAGAACACTCGCCTAGTGTGCTCAAGGCCCAGGGTTTCACCCCAGGATGGAGATAGATAGATAGATAGATAGATAGATAGATAGATAGATAGATAGATAGATAGATGGATGGATGGATGGATGGATGGATGGATGGATGGATAGATAGATAGATAGATAGATAGATAGATAGATAGATAGTCAAACAGACCTAAAAGGTGGTTAACATGAAGTCATTAAGTTGCTGCTGATTCATTATGTGAGATAGATAGATAGATAGATAGATAGATAGATAGATAGATAGATAGATAGATAGATAGATATTGCTGTTCTCCAACATGGGCACACTATTTTTTCATTCCTACCATAGAACACCAAGGGTAACACAGTCTTTGATAAAACTATTTTCTGAGGCTGTGAGAGTAGAAGTTTTATTTGTTTGGTTTTTTTAGTTAGTTTGGTTTTTTTTTTTTTTTTTTTTTTTTTTTTTTTATGGTGTTGTTTTACATTGTTTTGTCTTGTTTGAGACAGGGTCTCATATAGCCCAGGCTGGCTGCCATAAAAATATGGATTTTAAAAGAGTCCCTCAGTGCTAACCTATTTACAATCACACAGATGCATTTCTTTGGGCTGAAGTGTGTGTCCCAGAGTTCAGCCATTGGAGTCCTAAATCCCACTGTCTCAGAGCATGAGTCCAGGAGACAGGGTCTTTAGAGGTGGTTAACATGAAGTCATTAGGCTGCTGTTGACTCGTATGGCTGCTGTCTTTGCCAGATGAGGACACTGGAAGAAACAAGTACCAAGGCCCTGCCATGTGGAGGATGCCCTTTGCAAGCTGCAGAGACCTCAGGAGAAATCAACTCTGCCCACACTTTGATCTTAGAAGTCAAGCATCTCACACACTCTTAGAGTCATTTCATAGTTTATGGTCTTAGCCGTGCCTGCCACCGTGCTCTGTGGCCGAGCAAGCAAACACACAGGTCTCAATAGCAGCTATCTCAGGGTGGTAGGGTTCAAATTTCTCTTTAATGCTTTTCCCAATGTTTACACTCTTCCAAGTAACAACACATCATTTTTATGACAGAAAACCCAGTGTTGGTCTCTTTTGAAAAGTAAATGGCCCAGGAACAATAACCTGCCCTGCCTTCCTCGCAGGCTGTCTTTGCACAGGGCTTTCTCCCAACCTCCCAATTCAAACAGCAAAGCAAAGGACTGAAGGGGAGCAGATTCCCTGGGGTTCACAGTGACTTTGCTGCTGCATTTCAAGTGAGTGGCATTTTTAATGGGACACTATGGGCCTGGGTATTGGCTCAGTGGCTCAACTCTTTCCTGAGAGTATGTGAGGCTCCAGACTGAGTCCTTAGTGTGAATAAGGAGAAGAGCGGAGGTGTCTGTTCTCTCCAGGTGCTAGGCTGTGTCTTTCCCTGCACACTAGGAAGGCAGAGAGGCAGGAATGCCTGTAGGGCCTCCCTGCTCAGAGGACTGGGGCCTGCCCGGTGTTTTGCATTTCTATAGGCCTTTTTCTGGGAGTTTTAAAGAAAGGAGTCCTAGAAAGTTTATTCTTCACCTGTCAGTTGTGATCCCTTTGGGGTAAAATGACCCTTTCACAGGGGTCATATATCAGATATCCTGCATCTCGGATATCTACACTCTGATTCATAACAGTAGCAAAGTTACAGTTAGGAAACAGCAGTGAAAACAGTTCTATGGTTGGGGGTCACCACAACATGAGGAACTGTATTAAAGGGTCACAGCATTAGGAATGTTGAGAACCACTGCCCTAGAAACTCATGGGAGGCTGGAGAGGACAAGCTGACCTGGGTTTTGGAGGAGATGTGGAAGTTCACCAAGGACAAATAGAAACTGCATTCATCAGACTACTCTTACACATTAGAGAAATGTGTGTGTAAGTATGTACGTTGGATTGGATGTGTATAGATACAGACACATATATGTAATAAAAATGAACATTAATAAATATATATCTCCATGTATACATTAGATAATATATTAACATTGGTAAAATATGAATATTCATGTGTGCTTACATATCTACACATGGACCTTGGATCATATAGAGTATATACGTGTGTGTGTGTGTGTGTGTGTGTGTGTGTGTTTGAGTGCACTTGGACACATGCATGTACTCACACATGCAGGACATGTGAGAATTCAGAAATAGCTGAGATGATAAAGAAGACTGAAGACCAAAGTGTGGACTGGACCTCCTGGGAAGAGTTGCACTCAAAGTCCTGCTATGTAGTAATTTTCTTCCAATTGAAACCTTCCATTCGGAAGGGGAGCTCCTTGAGACTCAGGAAGTTAACAAAACTTATAAGGTGAGGAAGTGAACAGCTCACAAGTCTCAAAAAGTGTCTGAAACTTAAAAGATTCACAAGGTTATATACTCAGTAAGGATTACTGGGGAGTGTGAGCCAATGCTGGGGAGAAGCTGGGCAGGGAGCTCTAGGGCTGTGCCTTGTGTTGGGTGAACTTTTCAGTGATGGAGTTGCTTTTGAGTCATCCATGCTCTAGGTAGCCCCTTACCCATACTCCTGTAAGAAACTCTAACAAACTCATTGGCTCTCCAAGCTGGACTTCAGTGAAGTCATTATTTTGGTCTGTCTACAGTGCCCTATATAGGGCAAATGGACATTTGTTCCCATCCCCCCAGGAAAGGTCACATAACTCTAAAGCAGTCTGCAGGCAGACGCCCTCTTTAGATCTTTTTTCTCCTAAGGCCTTCAACTGAATGGATGAAGCCCACCCACATTATAAACAGTAAACAGCTTTTAACGTCAAAATGAAATACGACAGCCCAGATTCACACATCCAGAATAAGCTTAGACCAAACATGTGAACACTTTGGCCGAGATGACGTGTGAAATGAATCACCACACACACACTAAGGTTTGGATGTTTGGTGGGTTCATCATCTTCTCACCATGCTGCCTCCACCTGATCCTAAGCTCTACGTGAAGAGCCAGAGTATTGATGTTCATCAGTGGCTGGAAGAACATAGACAGGAGGAGAAAGGAGACGTTCGAACCTGAGCTTCACTACAAACTGCTTCCGGGAACCAGAGAGCCCCCCGCTCACCCCTGCCCCCGTCCAAACAGTGTTGAAGCCGCATTCACATGAGACATCAAATAGCTGGAATATTTGACTTTCTTTTAAGTAGTTCCCAGTTAAAATTGTAGTCATCTCAATTAATGCATAGAACATTTTTTTTTTTAAAGAAAAAGATCAATGAAGTTCCTAACTTTATATGGCTCTGGCTTGAGAACTGGCAATGAACATTGGTCTGAAGTCTTCTGGGTCAGAAATCAAGCTCTGCCTGCAGGCTGTTCTCTTCTGACCCACACACAGGCCCTTCCTTAGAGAGTGGCCCCTCCAGACCCAGGAAGCACCGTGGTCACATGGCTCAGCCCATGCCAACTCCTAACTTGCACAGGGAACTTCTAGCTAATCTGGAAGTCTGGTTGCTAGCCAAGGGGAAGGGTTATATAACTCTGAAAGTTTAAGCTTGAGAAAACGCGTGCACACATACAAACAAGAGCCAAGGCGAAGATGAAAGTCACTGAGAAGGTTCTGTCTCCCCAACTCATTGCCCTGGAAAGCAATAAGATGCATTAATGAAGAGAGTCTGATCTAAACAGCCATGTAGCCAGTACCTACTGCCTTGCAGGACTTTTAGTGTTACCTCCTGCATGCATGCAAACGTTAACAAGGTCTTCTGTGTTCATTTTTGTGGGTCTTCCTTATGCCCAGGTCTGGACTAGACATATGTTTGTTTTAGAGTGGATCAGGTCAGGGGTTATGCTGGTTATCAGCAATACTTTCCTCTGGCTGGATGGAGGTGGGGGTGGGGAAAGAGGCTGCATTGTCGGGGGAGCAGAGGGACACAACAAGGCTCCAGTTCCAGGACCCAGCCTCCAGAGGTCAGTCCTGGAGCCACTCCCTCAGTTTCCCTCCCTTCGCCTCCAAAAAGCTTTGTGGAGCACTATAGGTTGGGTGGGCCAGGGACAGGTAGTGTTTTCCCAGGAGTGTGCAGAGGACAGGCAAGCCATATCTCTCCCCACTAAAGAATGGAGAGAGCAGCCTGGCCCTAATCCCTGTGGGAACCTGCTTCAGGGAGAGCAGGGCAGGAGGCCAGCTGCCGAAGCAGGCTACCCACAGGAGAGCTGATGCCACTGCAGGCCTTGGGGCAGAGGGTCATGAGACAGCTGGGAACAGGGTGGGGAACTTTTCTTGGGACCATTTTCATAGACTCCCCTTACCCACAACACACACACACACACACACACACACACACACACACACACTCACACACACACACAAATCTGGGCAGTTCTGCTTGGCCGACTTCTGGGAGGAGGGGCAGCTAGCTGGTTTAGCTCCGTGCTGACCAGTGCATTTAGCTTTGAAAGGACATAAAGGACAAGACCACACTGTAAGACTTTTCTTTTACTTTTACACAGTAGTCCTCTTTGTTCTCAGAGGCATGGTCCCAGTAGAGGCCTAGAACTACAGAGGGTACCAACCCTGTATCTGATTTTTCCCCCTGCAAGTCCATATTGTGTTAAACAACAAAACTTAAGCATAAAGTGAAAGGGTGATGACAATTGTCATGTTGGATGATGACAATTGTCATGTTTAGTTAACTGTCAACTTGATGCATCCTAGAATTACCTCAGACGCTCAGGGAGGGATCGGCTCCATTGGGTCAGCTATGGGCTTGTCTCCACAGTGTTGTCTTAATTACTTTAACTGAAGTGGGAAGGCCAAGCTCAGTGTGGGTGGTACCATTCCCTAGGCAGGGGTCTAGAACTATGCAAGAGTAGAGAAGCTGAGCTGAGCACAAGCATACACGTCTTTTCCTCCCTCTCCTCTTGACTGCAGATGTGATGTGAATAGCTGTTCCAATATTTCCCTTGACCTTCCCACACTGATGGGCTGTAACCTAGAATTGTAAGCTAAAAGAAACTGTTTTCTCCCCTGAGTGGTTGTTGCTTTGTGTCAGGTTATTTTATTACAAAAGAAACTAAGAAAATAATATAAATAGTTGTATAGATTCTCTCTCTCTCTCTTTCTCAAAATATCTTATTGTTGTGATGCTAGACATGAAAGCACAGGCTATGCAACAAAACTGTCTAGAATGTTTCTAGTTTTTTGTTTGTTTATTTAAAATATTATTGTACCTTAGCATTTTCACCTCGAAGTCTTTTTTGGCAGATCTAAATCACTGGTTTCATTAGTTGTGCACTTTGTATCATGAGGTAAATTAAAGGTAAACTGAACACAAGTACCTAGATACCAGGCCATCTGGCTGATGGTAGAATCTAAGTGGCTCTCAGGCAGGCAGGTCCTGCAGCATGGGTACACAGACTAGGGGCCATTCACATCCTGAGTCTTACAGTAAGCTAGTATAAGACCTCATCCTACTATTCAGCTTCCATAAGTGCACCACGGCACGCATGCGCTCAACCAGTAAATAAATATATAGATGCAGTTTTGAATCACCCAGGGTTTAAGGGAGGACACCACAGCCCCACTCACCTCCCTTCCCATTGGTTGTCTGGATTGTCACTCTCCCTTGTGCCTGAGTGAGGCACAAGCTAGGGACTGAGTCTCCACAGCTGGCTCACTGCTACGGAGACGGTGATCATCCTAACTCAGCCAACTTCTCATTACAGCGAGGATCTGAGGTCACCTGCCTGTAGAGAGACAAGGTTAACTTAGGTTCACGATTCTGGAGGTTCAGCCATGACCTACCCTGTTGCTTGGTCCTGCAGAAGTGTGGCACATCTGGTCAGCCCTGTGGACCTGGGTGCCCAGGACACCCTTGGAGGTAATTCCCAAGGGCCTAGATCTCCCATTACCTAGAGATGGTAATTCCTACCATCTCCTGATAGTGCCAAGTGTATGGCACCTAAGATCCAAAGGACAGCAGCTTTAATCCCCTCTGGGTGCTCACCAGGCACTAACATCTGGACTGTTGCTTCTGAAATGTAATTTGAAGCGTCTAAGCCTCTCTCTGTGTTTCTCTGTCTCTGTCTGCTCTCTGTCTTTGTCTTTCTGTCTCTGTCTATCTTTCTGTTTCTCTGTCTTTGTCTTTGTCTCTGTTTCTCTCCCTTCCCCTCTCTCTTTCTCTGTGTGTGTGTTTATCTTTCTAGATGAAGTCATTTTTCTCACCTGGTGAGGCTTCCTCCTCAGCTCTTGTCTTGAAGGGAAGAATTCATTCAAGAGACAAACACACAGTTTAGGCAGAAGTGTATTAGTGTATTTAGCAAAGAGAAGCAGGCTCTGCAAGGGATGGATGGAGTCACAGTGCAGTGAGTTCCACACTGTGGACTTTAAAGGTGTTTTAATGCATGTTTATAAGGTGGGTGACTTGGGATAACGTGATTTTCCCCCCCTCAAGCCATCATGCAGAGCTGGCTCTTCCTTTGCAATGGTTCTCAACCAACCTAGTGCTGCAGTGTTGTAGTGAAGCCCTCCCCCCAATGGCAAAACTATTTTCATTGCTACTTCATAACTGTAACTTTGTTCCTGTTATGAATTGTAATGTAAATACTTTGTAGATAGAGGGCTGCCAAAGGGGTGGAGACCCATGTGTTGAGAACCACTGCCTTAGGGTATTTCTTCACATGATTCTTTAGAAAAGCCCACAAGAGCAAGGAGTCAAAGTCATAATGTAAACGGTACAGTCATGAACCTGGGGTCCTCTTGAAGAGGTAGTGTGCTTTGAGATAGTGACCAGGTGCCTTGGTCTCTGATATAATGGGAACAACTTATCAGCAACCTCAAAAGCACTTAATTGCAACGGCAGTGTTATTGGGAGCCGCACCACCACCAAAATAACTGCAGTTTTTCTGAGCATGATGGCACATGCCTTTAAAGTTAGAATGAGAGAGGCAGAGGCAGGTGGGTCTCTGTGAGTTCAAGGTCACCCTGATCTATCAAGTTAAAGGCTACCCAGAGTTCCATAATGACACCTTAAATGAAACTACAAACCAAACTAAAGTTTCCTGGTTGCCCTGTGTCTAACCCCTTGCCTCCTGTGTTAACTAGTATTTTAAATTGTGTATTGCCAGTCCAACTTTACTCTTTTAAAATGGAATACTTCCTGAGGTTCTAATACCTTCTTTGTGGTTCTTGTCGATGACTCTGTCTACAGTCAATATGTACTTGGCCTGGTGTTACTATCTCTGGGTCTTGCTCTGGGCTGAGCAGAGGCCATTTGCCTGGGAATCGGGAGCCCAGGCTTCTAGCGACGTTCTGTGATGCTGAGCCTGGCTGTATAACCTCTGGCCTTCCCAAGCTCCCCTGTTCTTTATCCAATGTGAGGGTCCTAGCTCCTGGTAAATACGTAATATACTTTGTGTAACCCACTGGGCATAGCACCTACCACATAGGAGTAACTCACTAGGCATTGTGTGACAGTGAGATTCCTGTTACTCTGACAAAATGCCAGAGGTAAACCAACCCATTGTTGTGTCAGTGGATAGTAGAGGTAGATGCCTGCCTCATAATGGCCAGGACACGCAAGAGACTAAGAAGGGGCTGGAATCCCATTACAGTCTTCAAGGACACTCCACCCCTTAACTTGACTTCTTCCCACAATGGTTCACCTCTCTGAGTTTCCTAAACCTTCAGTAGTGTATACCTGGGGAGGAGGGGCAAACCTTTAATATATGGATTTTGGGGGACATTCAGGCGCCAAACCATTATTATCATATATATTAATAACAAGGTATAAACAATGAATAGCTTAAACAACCGTAATTTATCTTCTTATAGTTCTAAAAGTTCTGTCTGACATGAAGGCAATGGCAAGGTTGGTTTCTTTTGAGACCTAGGAGGGAGACTGTCTGGGCCTCCTCCCTGGTTTCTGGTAGTTTAATGGCGTTCTCCCCGAGTGTCTGTCTCCACATGGTCAACTTCTCCCACAGTTGTGGGTCAGACCCTGGCACACACCACAGTGTGACTTCTCCTACAGGCCGAGTCACATTCTGAGGTGCTGGGCTCATGACTGAAATCTTTTGAAGAAACACAATGGAAGATAGAATTTTGCCTGTTGTTGATGTTATTATCCTTATCATTATTTTTTAATTGTTATTTTCTACTGCCAACTAGTTAGGCACAATGGGCCAGGCAAAGCATCATTAAGTGCTGGCTAACTGGCAGCTTCGTGAAGACTCACTTCCACTAACCAGTGCCCAGTGCACCTGTAACCGGAGCAGATTGCTTCCCTGTACCACTCCATGCAGAGAGCTCCCTGGCCTGACCCTATCTCCTCTTCACCATTTCTCCAAATTCTGTCCACAGCTGGGGTAAAGAGAAGCAGAAGAAATGGTAGCTGTATCAATCTGTTTTGTGTTGCTGTAATAAAATGCCCAAAGGTGAGGCTTTATGAAGGAAATATGTTCTAAGAGGGCATAGTGGTTCATATCTTTAATCTCAGCATTTGCGAAGCTGAGGCAGAAGGACAGCTGTGAATCTCAGGCCAGCTTGGGATCCAGAGTGAGACACATGTTGGGGGATAAAGAATAACAGGGAAAGGGAGTAAAGAGGGGGAGGAGGAGCAGGAGGAGGAGGAGGAGGAGGAGGAGGAGGAGGAGGAGCAGGAGGAGCAGGAGGAGCAGGAGGAGGAGGAGAAAGAGCAGGAGGAGCAGGAGGAGCAGGAGGAAGAGGAGGATGAAGAGCAGGAGGAGGAAGAGAAGGAGCAGGAGGAAGAGGAGGAGAAAGAGCAGGAGGAGGAGAAGGAGGAGGAGGAGCAGGAGGAGGAGGAGGTGGAGGAAGAGGGGCAGGAGGAAGAGGAGGAGCAGGAGTAGGAGGAGATCCAAACAACATGGCACCAGTGCTTTGGCAAAGGCGCACAGGATGTGTCACAACATGATATAGAAGCCTAAAGGAAACTCTGGCAGAAGGGACTGAGCAATATGAGGTGGCTGTGCTTGATAGTGTACACTCAGGAGGACCAACCTTACCCTGTGAGGCTCATCCATTCATGACGTGATGATGTAGCCCATGGCCTGACTGCCATTTCCTACAGCCATTTGTATCTTGGAGTTCCCACCACATCACTGCCTTACACAGGGACCAGGCTTCCAGTGCACAGGCAGGTCTTGCCCAAACATGAAGCTCGCAGCAGCCTTACATCACACTCGCAATGTGACTGTGGGTTACTGTGGCATAGTGACTGGTTCTGAAGACCCAGGAAGGAGTGTGGTGCCACCCTCCCCCCCACCCCTGCCCCACACCTGCCTTCCCAGCTCCCTGCAGATGTCCCCAGCCCTTTCCCTCACAGAAGACAAACTTGCTTTTCGCATCCCTGCCCTTCCTCCGGGTGCTGTGACAATCCTTCTGTTTATTTTCTCCTTTCTAAATAGCATCCTGTTGTAAATGCACGAGGGGAGTTTGCTCATTAAAGAAAGCCTATGGTCTCTCCTAGAGTCAACAGCATAACATAATCACTCGCACTGGTATTTTGGCTAAGCACAGATTTTTCCAAGTGACTGAGGTTTGCTTCAGTTTCAAGGGCACCGAAGCACGGCTTTGCAGCCTAAAGACGGGTGTGACTGTCAGGAACCAAGGAGGTGATGACAGCTGTATCCAGGCCATTGGTTCCTGACTTCTCCAGGGCCTACCCTGCAAGGGCTTTCAGCACCTGGGATTTGATCTCTCTGCTCTCCCTGGAGGGCAGCCTCTGTGGGCCCAGACAGCACCCCAGTAGGCTCCCTCCTCAGGTCTGTGGCTTCTTAGGCTCTGAACTAGGAATATCTTCTTCCTCCTATACTGTCTGGGCCTCATCCTCTCTCAGGAGGGGCCTGATTCAATTTCCCAAACCAAAAGACTTCTTCTGACTACATGTATTCTCCTGGCATGGAGGGAAAAGGGTTAGAAGGGACATTCTGCCTTCCCTTTGTCAGATTTAGCACACAGAAAGGCAGGGCACCCCGTTACTTATATCTCATATGTCATATACAGCTTTTAAAAGCCATCTGAACTAATTTTAATTAGAATTCCCTATTTATTCATGTATTGTGTGTGCACATGCATGTGTGTGTGTGTGTGTGTGTTACAGCACTCATGCACAGGTCAGAGGATGTGTACGTGTGTGTGTGTGTGTGTGTGTGTGTGTGTGTGTGTGTGTGTGTTTCACAGCACCTATCCAGAGGTCAGAAGACAAGTTACAGCAGTTGATTCTCCACTATGTGGGTTCCAGGGATCAAACTCAAGTTGACAGTCTTAGTGACAAGTGCCTTTACCTGCTGAGCCATCTCACTGACCCAACTTAACCATTTTATGTACATTTATATAACAATAATTACTATTTAACATTAAGTATATTGTCTTAGTCAGGGTTTCTATTCCTGCACAAACATCATGACCAAGAAGCAAGTTGGGGAGGAAAGGGTTTATTCAGCTTACACGTCCATACTGCTGTTCATCACCAAGGAAGTCAGGATTGGAACTCAAGCAGGTCAGGAAGCAGGAGCTGATGCAGAGGCCATGGAGGGATGTTCCTTACTGGCTTGCTTCCCCTGGCTTGCTCAGCCTGCTCTCTTATAGAACCAAGATTACCAGCCCAGAGATGGTCCCACCCACAAGGAGCCCTTCCCCCTTGATCACTAAATGAGAAAATGCCCCACAGCTGGATCTCATGGAGGCACTTCCCCAACTGAAGCTCCTTTCTCTGTGATAACTCCAGCCTGTGTCAAGTTGACACAAAAGTAGCCAGTACATATATCTTAGACAATAGTTGAGACCTGTATATGATAAAAACCCATTTGTTTATCTGAAATTCAGATTTAACTGAGTGTGTGTGTTTTATTTAGCAACATACACCATTTTTCCTGGCTTACTATATTGATTTCTTTATTCATTTATGTTACCAGCTCCTTATTTTCTTCAAAGAGAACAAAAAGCCCTTGGAAACTGAGGCTCTTCTGCCCCATGCCCTTCCAGGAGGGCACTGGCAGCCAGGACACACAAACCAGAAGCTTTGAAGGCAACTCTAAACAATCAAGATGCTGGGTAAAAATCACAAAGTGGGGGGCAGTGCGGCCCTGGCATTGACCTTCCCTCTGTGGTGTCTATTCTCTGGGCTGGTTGCCCTCTTAATGCCTTGCCTAGCCTAGCCCAGCCTAACCCAGTCCTTACCCCCAAGTTCAAGGTGTTAACTACTGATAAGCTGAACATGTAAGCTCTCCCTCTCCCGCCCCCCTAACCCCCTGCAAATTCTAAAATGGTAAGAAAGAGGGTTAGGCTGGAGTGAGTAGCAGCCATCACTTGTGAGGGAACGTCTTGCCTCAGTGTGGGGATCAAAGAGCCCACAGTAGGCACCTCAGCTTTGCAGCTCTGAGAGGAAGAAGGCATTAGTTAAAATGTCTCAAGCTCTTCTGTTTAATGGTAAATGCAACCCCCTTGATAGTGTAGACAAGTGGTTCTCAGCCCTGCACCCCCCACCCCCCGTGCTGTAACCCTTCAATACAGACAGCTCCTATATTTTGGTGACCCTTAGCCATAAAATTATTTTTGTTGTGACTTCAGAACTGTAATTTTTCCTGCTGTTTTAAAGTATCTAAGACGCAGGGCATCTGATATGCAACCCCTGTGAAAGAATCTTTCAACCCCCAAGGGTGTCACCACTCACAGTTGGAGAACTGCTTTTCTAGATGCAGAGGGGAGCTATTCAGGAGAAGAAAATTCCCAGTGAGAACCATTTCAAGAATGGAGAGCTCCTGTTCTAGTTGTTTTTTCTTGCTGGGATGCACACCATAGCCAAAAGCAACCAGGGACGGGGTTCGGGGGGGGGGTGGTGCAGATTATAGTCCGCCATGAAGGAAGGTCATGACATGACCTCAAGACAGGGACCTGGAGCAGGAACGGAAGCAGAAGCCATGGAGGATGCTGGTTCCTGGCAGCTTCCACAGCCCACTCAGCTCACTTTCTCACACCACCCAGGACCACTTGCCCAGCGGTGGCACAGTATACAGTGGGCAGGGCCCTTCCACATCGATCATCAACCAAGAAATTGCTGGGCAGACTTGCTTACAGGCTACTTCGGTGGAGACAATTTCTTAGATCCTCTCTCCCCAAATATGGCTAGGTTTGTGTCAAATTGACTTTAAAAAACAGACTAGCATATCCTGTGTCTAGTTTAGTGGGAGATATCTGAAATTCTGGTGCGTGGGCAGAGGCTGGGCAAGTGTCTTTCTCACTGATGTCCTCAGGTTCCTGGCTAGCTTTAGGAATGCCTGCCCAGCTTGTGGGATTCCAGCAATGATGGATAGGGTATCAGGCACATTCAATTATACACATGATCCATCCATACAAACAGTTCCTACCTGTAGAGACGTTTACAACAATCAGCTTTCATAATATCAAACTAAACCATCTCAACATGTCATCCCAACATGTTTCTAAGAACAATTGAGTTCAGTGCATTTTGGCCACACCCACATGCTGGACCACTCAATAGAAGCTGGAGCATAAGGCCAACCACTCAGACCTGCCAAGGCATACTGATGATCATCTGGCAAAGAATAGCATCAGAACTGCCAATCACAGCGCAGAGTGGTTTGCGTGGTCATAGATATTGTGCATAGGATGCAGGAATGCGGAGGAGGGCATCATGGGATGGGAGGGAAGATCAGAAGTGTAGTAGACCAATGAAACTGCCTGGAGGAATGGCTCCTTGGAAGGCCTGAAAGAAGAGATGGCAATTTAATGTTTTTAATCATTTTATTGTGTGTATGCATGTTTTGCCTGTATATATTTCTGTGGACCATATATGTGTCTGATGCTCCTGCAGGCCAGGAGACAACAATCCTTGGATTGCCTGGATCTGGGGTTAAGATAGTTGTGACTCACAATATGGATGGTAGGGAATCAAACCCAGGTCCTCTAGAAGAGGAGCCAGTGCTCTTAACCACTGAAATATCTCTAGGCTCACAAGTGGCAATTTAAGCAGATGCATCCCTCCTTTGGTGGGGAAGAATCACTCAAAGCCCTTTCACCCCTACTATTCTGTACCCTCAGTTTCTGTTGAGAATCCTGTAGAGTCCACCCCGGGAAGGAGGCAGAGAGGTGCGGTGCCCTTTCTAGAGCTTTCTATGGATTCATTCTGCCAAACACTTAATTACTTGGGGGAGACTCTTGGATCGATTCCAACACTTCCATCCAAACTCCAGTGAATGCAAATCTTCTCGGAGCGTGTTCAGAGTGCTCACACTCAGGCCAGTCTCCTTGTGAACCCTGAATGATGAATGCCTTTGAGGCTGGTGGCCCAGGCAGGCTGCTCAGCTGTCCCTTGTTCTCTGTTGTTTTTGCAGCTCAGCTGTAGCTAAGGATTCTGACCACCAGCTGGGCTTTCAACACTGCCTCTGCTCAAGGACAGAGCCACAAAAGCTGTTGTTGCCTCAAAGAGACCTTTTCCCACCTTCACCCCAATGGCCACTCTCTCTGACAGCTAAGTCAGCACTCATTCCTTTCACCTACTTCCCTCGCCATGGATGGTGCTACAACACAGCTAAAAATCTGAAATGAGTCAACAGTATGATTTCTGGGGGAGGACTGCCACTTGTGTCCTCTGCATGTCCTTTAGAAGGGGCCCTACCAAAGGCCAACTTCAGGGAGGAGATATGAACCCAAGGGAACAGTCCAAGAAGCTCACAATAATTAGATACCCCTAAAGTGATAGAGAATGGCCTAGACCGACAGAGAGTATCTATAGACTGCAGAGATCTGCTGCAAAGTGGGCTATGACCAGTGTCATTCTGAGGCCCAAGTGTCATGGGTTCTGTAGAGCCACTCTTAATTAATACGTCTCTCCTGACACAAACCTCTACGTCTTTCATCTCCCCATCTTCTCTGCGTTCCTGTTTGGCTGTTTCCCCTCCCCCCACCTTCCCCTGTTTTTCATTGCTCACATTTTACCACATACTCTAGTCTGCTTTTCTGATTCTGTGGTAAAATAACCAAGACCCCTGGCAGGGGAGGAAAGGGATAATTTCATCTTATACTCCCAAGTGACACTCCATCCCTGAAGGGGGTTCAGGGCAGGAACTGAAACAGAAGCTGTGGAGGAATGGCTGCTTAGCGGTTTCTTCTCAGGCTGTCTTTCAGCTACCTTGCTTACACAGCCCAGACCCACCTGCCCAGGAAGGGCACTGCTTACAATGGGTGGGAACTCCTATATTAACAATTGAGAAAATGCCTCATGGACACGCCCATGATTTTTCAGCTAAGGCTCCCTCTTCCCAGGTGTGTCAAGTTGTGAGCCATCACAACGCTGCTCTCTCTCTCTCTCTCTCTCTCTCTCTCTCTCTCTCTCTCTCTCTCTCTCTCTCTTATACACACACACACACACGGACAGACGGACAGACGGATAGATAGATAGATAGATAGATAGATAGATAGATAGATAGATAGATAGATAGATAGATAGATAGATAGAAAGAACTAGATTTTCCTTCATCTTTCCTGGTCCACCTCATCTAGAAGCTAAGCCCCAGACTCAAAATCAGCTCTCAGGTTAATGAAATCGAGTTAAATCAAAAGGACAAGGGCAGGCTCTAGAAGTGGGAGGGAGGTTAGTGAAAACTATCCTGTAGTAAAGGTGCTTATCAAGCAAGCATGTAACTGCTTTATAAACACCAGAATGATGGGATTGAGCAGGCAGAGAGATGAGGTGTTGGCTCCAGGCTGAGGTCCCTTGGCTTGGAAAGCAGATCTTTATGTACCCCAGTGTCTTCCCTGTGATTGGTGTCATTCTGTCCCTGTCAGGTTTTCAGTCAGGAAGCAGAGCCCTCTGCTTTGTTTCACAGCACTGCTGCCTCCTGCTCTTGAAAGCTGAGGCATCTGTCCATCCTATCAGGGGAACTCACCACGGGAGCCCACATTCCTACCTGGGCACCTATCACGCCCATCTTCTTCTCTCTCCCAGGCAGTGATTAGTGGTCACTGGTGCTCCCCCAGGGTACTTCTCTTGGTTCCTGTGTCTAAATCACTCTCTGTGTCTATGACTACTTCACAGCACACACACACACAAACATACACACACACACACTTAAAAATACAAAATTAATAAATGTGAGAAAAACATCCAACATATAGTCTATAGAGGAGGGCTAAGATGAAAATGCAAGAAAATGCAAGATCCCAGGACTCTATAATAAAGGCCTCCAGGAAGCGCCAAGAAGAGAGACTAGAAGAGAGATAACGACCAAGTAGCCGAGCATCCTCAGAGCTAAAACAAAACTATGTTCAGCTTGAAAGAATCAACAATAAAAAAAATTGGATTAACAACAATAAAAAAAAAATCTCTCATGCAAGCATATCTTGAAACCTTTGGGCAGATGCAAATAAAAATTATAAAACGTTACAAGAGAGTTAAGACAGAGAATTTAATAGAGGCAATTATGGAGGTGGGTAGAGCTCAGGGGTAGAGCACATGCCTAGCAGACAGAGGCCCCTGGCTTCAATGCTACCACTGGGGGAAAAAATGATCAACTAGACCATATTTAAATGAAAAACCTTCTTCTTTACCAAGAGCTTTGGGGGGGGGGGAGGTGTGTCACAGAGGAGGACTGTCACAGAGGAGGACTGTCACAGAGGAGGACTGTCACAGAGGAGGACTGTGTCACAGAGGAGGACTGTCACAGAGGAGGACTGTCACAGAGGAGGACTGTGTCACAGAGGAGGACTGTGTCACAGAGGAGGATTGTCACAGAGGAGGACACTCACAGAGGAGGACTGTCACAGAGGAGGACTGTCACAGAGGAGGACTGTCACAGAGGAGGACGCTCACAGCACCTGGCAATATGTTAGTGCTCCAGGTATGAAGTAAAAGCAGAGGCTAGTAACATCTGTCCTCCCTCTGTGAGTGAAACATCCAAGCAGGCACCTTGCTAAACAAGATCTCCAAATGGCCAATGGCACATAAAAGTCACTTAGCACACTATTCATCAGGAGGTACAAATTAAAATAACAATGAAATACGATTATACGCCCACCCAAATGACTAAAATTAAGAGTAACAAGAGGAAGTGTTGACAACCACATTGAGTAATAGTCCACTCATACCTTACTGGTGGGAGTGTAAGTTAGTACAGCCTTTTGGAACACTGTTTCGCAATATCTACTAAGGCTAACCGGTGTGCCCTGGGAGCTGTCAATTTGTGTTGCTGGGTATACAGTTTCCTGCTCGGTACACAGCTCAGAGAAGTGAGTGTACAAAAACCATGTACACCAATGTCTGGAAAAAGTTACTTCCAAGCAGCGCCAAGCTGTAAACTGCCCAAATGCCTATCAGTAGTGAAATTGAAAATGGAAAATTCATGCACTTGACTAACATACAGCAATTGAAACTCACTGCTACCCACAACTCAAAGGCCTGCAGAGACATGTACTAAGTCACAACATATGACTAACAAGTGTGTATTACATGGTTCTACTCTTGTGGTTTTAAAAGCAGGAAAAAAAAAAACCTAACCCATGTTGATTAAGTTATTAAAGTTGTGTGTGAGGTGACCTTGATGTTAACAGAGAAGGAACCGCGGGGAGCTTGTGGAATGCTGGAAATGGTTTGTATCTCAACCCGAGCTGTAAGATGGTGTACATAGCTCATGTGTGTGAATGGAGATATGTGTGCATGTGTGTAGCATGTGTGTGCATGTGAGTGAGGAGTACAAAATCTCACTGGGCTATGTTATTGAAATCTGTGTATCTCATAAAACATCTTACACAGAACTATGATAAACATTTTAGACAAATCTTTGAGACAGGAAATTTAAAAACAAAAGTATTCTTTTGGTTTCTGTTTATTTGTGTGCTGGTTAGGTTTTTTTTCTTTGTTTTGTTTTGTTTTGTCAACTTGACACAAGTTAGACTCGTGTGGGAAGAGTGAACTTCAGTTGAGAAAATGCTTCCATTGGCTTGGCCCGTGGGTAAGACGTCTTGGTTAGCAGTTGCTATGGGGTACTCAGCAGGGCCTAGCCACAGTAAGCGGTGCTGTCTGGGGAGGTGGTCCTGGGTTGTACAGGAGACTGAGTGAGCTGCCAGTGAGCAGCTTTCTCCACAGCCCTGGCTTCAGTTCCACCTCCAGGTTCCTGCCTTGAGTTTCTGGCCTCCTTTGTCCGAGTCATGGAGTGTGCTGTGCAAGTGTAAGGCAAATAACCCTTTCCTTCCCAAGTTGCTTTTAGTTAGAAGGTTTATCACAATAAAAAGCAAACTAGAACTGTTTGGTTTTTAGATGTGGTCTCACTGTAGCTCTGGCTGGCCTGGAACTTGTTGCATAGACCAGGGTGTCCTGGAACTCACAGAGGTTGCCTGCTTCTGCTTCTTGAGTGCTTAGATTAAAGGAATGCACTACCACACCTGGAAAAAAACAAAACAAAACAAAACAAAAAAAAAAAACAAAAACAGAAACAAAACAAAACAAAACAAAAAAATCAAGAACCAACCAAAACTCCACAATTCTTTGAGCTAGGAATCTGTCTCAGTTCTGTCAATACACAGGAACTTATAGGAGAAAGAATGGAGAAATTTTTCTAGGGAAATGTATATGTGTGGGGAGGGATGGGGTGGGGCTTAAAAATGCAGCTATATGCATGTAACTTTCAGTTTCATGCATGTAACTTTTAGCTTTATCTATGTAATTTTAGCTTTATGTATGTAACTTTCAGCTTCGTGTGTGTGTGTGTGTGTGTGTGTGTGTGTGTGTGTGTGTGTGTGTACACATCATCTTGGGCAATTGTCTTCACAGGCACAGAGCCACAGTTTGCAGAGGCCATGTCCGAGGTGCTCTGCAGCAACAGTAGCAGTGTTTACAAGGTAAAATGCCACCCAGCACAGTGAGGGTTGGGCCAAAGACATGACCAAATTCCACGGAGTTTCCAAGTGGGGTGGGAGCCTGTGGGGATCAGGAGGCGGCGAGCATCTTGTCTAAGATTGATGCTCACTACTTCACTCATTATTGGAGCCAAGCTGGTGGTCAGGGGCATCAGTGGGCAGACTGAGGGAGTCTGGTGAGAGAGCCATGCAACTTGGAACAACATACATTTAAGCTACAGATTAAGGAAAAGAAATACAGTAAGACAGTGCCATGGAAGGCATTGAACTTTTCAGATCAGCTGGAGAAACATACATACATCAGCAAGGATGCTAATTACATATGATGGCCTGGGCTGCCAGTGGGCATTGTAAGGATCCACACTGGACCCATGGCTGGGATCTCCCCTGGCTACTACCACAGGGAGTCCTCACAGCATCCTAAGGGGCGGGGCTGTGAGTCATCACCACGCTCACCATAACCATAATTATCAATAGCTAACTGAGCACAGTTTGACACACATTCCCTATCGAACGTGCAATAGTTCTCCATGCAGGAAGTAGTACTATTATTATCCTCATTACACAGAAGAGGAAGTGCAGACTTAAAGAAGTGAAGTAATTTGTTCTAGGTCAAGGCATCTAGGAACACCAGTGCTGCCAACTGATTGTAGGTCTCTGATTTGTCATCCCAATCCATTCCCCGGAGTTGGTCCAGAACTTGGGAGGTGTGGCTACTGGGGTGGCTGCAGGGTCAGGATTGGGGACTGGAAGAGGGCAAGGACAAGTTCCTGGGCTTTATTATAAGCACTGTGTGAGTCAGCTTTCTGTTACTGTAACAAAGTGCCTGAGGCAATCAGAGAGAAAAAGGTTTATTTTGGCTCACAGTTCTCCACATTTCAGTCCCTGGTCATTTCCCTGACTGCATTTGGGTCTCTGCAGTGAGGCAGTAAATCATAGTGGGAGCCCAGGGTAGAGGAAGCAGAGAAACTACAAGGACTACAGTTCTAACACCCAGTGTGCCCCTGGACACACACTCACCAAAAAAAGTAAAAATAACCAAGAATTGAAATTACAGTACAATTTTCAAAAAATTCATTATTTTTTAAAATCCATTATTTTTGTTTGAGGTTCACAGCAAAACTGGGAGAAGGTATATCCCCCACATTTCTCCTGTTCCCACAAACGCACACCTTCCCCATCAACATCTCCTGTGGGACTGTATATCTGTTACAATTAAGGGACCCAGGTTGAGATGTTGTTACCACTCAGTTGAAATGTTGTTACCACTTTTTAAGGCTTACTTTTGGTGTTGAGGTTTGGACATTGTGATATCTGTCGTGCATGGTGGCTTTGCTGTCTGCACTCCCTGTGATCTGCTCATGCTCCCTCTTTCCTGTCCAGCCCTAACACCCACAGGTTCACTGACATCCTCATGATTTTGTCACGTGCAAAATGTCAGCTCACTGAAGTCACGGGCGATTGCAGCATGTAAATCCTGTGATGGCTGCTTTCCCTGAGTGTGCTCGGAAGTCTCTGTGTCCTTTCATGTTATAAAAACCTCATATCTTGTGACATTTGAAGAGCCATCCATCATCTGGGCGTACCAAAGTTTCTTTCACCATCTACCTATCAGAGAACGTCATGGCTGCTGCCACATTTTGACAACTGCAAATAGAGCCCTGTAAATGTCACATGCAGGTTTCGGTGTAAACTTAAGTCTTCAGTTACTTTGGGTGAAAACTAAGGTGTGTGATTTCCAGATCATTCGATGAGAATATGTTTACTTATTTATTTTTCTTTTTAAAGAATCTGTCAGACTGCCTTCCGAAGCAGTTCTACCATTTCACATTCCTGCTTATTCTGTGGCCCCTTTGGCTTGCTTGCTGGGGCCTGCACATGTTTATTGAAATAATGGTGCTTAGCTGGGCATGGTGGTACATGCCTGCAATCACGGCGCTTGGGTGAGGACTAAGAGTGGAAGCAAGAGGATCAGTTAAAGGACAGCCTCAGCTACATAGCAAGTTTGAGGCCAGCCTGGGCTACATGAGAACAAACAACAGCAGCAAACCCGTTTTCACAACCCTACAGTAATGAATGATAAAGATGTCGCTCAGTATCCTTGTCAATGTCCAATGTTGTCAGCGTTCTAACAGGCATGCAGTGGCATCTTGCTGATTTAATTTTTCTTTCCCTGATGACATATGACTATGAAGTCTCTTTTCATCTGCTCACTCGCCCTCGGAATATCTTCTCTGGGGAGGCCTCTGTTCAAGTCCTTTTTTCATTGTGTTGTTTGTTTTCTTACTGCTCAGTTTCAAGATGTCCTCATGTACTTTGGATGTTCGTCCTTTGTCACGTTTGTCTTTTGCCAACGTTTCTCCCAGCTGAGCTCTGACCTTCCACCCTCCTCCAGTGCAGCTGGAGAATGTGTGCCTCTAACAGCAGATACGTACCCTTAGCCTTCTGTTAAAGTGAAGGCAGGAGACGGCAAAACTCGGTGATTTAACTTGTTGGGTTTGTTTCTTTGCATTTTCTTGTCATTGGTGCAACCCATTCTAAGGTACTTCAGAGCTGTGAAGGTGCTCCAGTCCAAAGACTCTCCTGGATGAGCAAGAACCCAAGAAGGGAAGCAAGTAGACCCCAAAGGTCCCGTCTTCTTCTCCAAACCCCTTCTCTCTCATCTAAGTCTCACTCGTCCTGGACACAGTGCCATCGCCATCATGAACGGAAATGCAAGACAAGAGAAGGTTGAACGCGAGGTCCTTGTGGGCTGCTGTTGTGCTTCTAATCAAAAGGCAAGTGCAATGATAAGCACACCAGCAGAGGAGTCGACGCCTCAGACCTGAGGTAGTCCCTTCCCCTCCGAGCCTTTGTTTCTGTATCACTAGTCCAAGGTTGACCACTGTGAGCCAGTGTGCTCAGAGCTCAGCATCCCGCCTGGTCCCACAGCAGGCTTCAGACAATGGTACCAGGGCCGGAAACAGCAGACAGTTCCTTGACAGCCGAGCTGGTCAGCTTGGGTAGTTTCTGAGCTTTGGCCTCCTGGTTAGAATCACCTAGAAAGCTTTGAAGAGCCTGATGCCCAGGCCATGCCACCTGGCAGCCACCTTTTAGATGTTTTCTTTCTGATTTTGGATCTGGGGCCAAGAGAGGAAGCTGCCAATGAAACTGCAGAAGTTATTGCTCAGAGTGCTTTTCTATCCAGAGACCCCCAGAGACCCCCAGAAACTAACTTTAGAGGCCACAGGGAGATACAACATTTAGCCCAGAGGTACCAGGCCCAAACGCCAATCGTCTCTGGCCTCTGAGGCTCAGCAGGTCCATTCAGTCTGTGCATCCCTCCTGGACCCTTTTTTGAAGTTTTGTTTGTTTGTTTTTTGTAGTGGTCCAGGACTTAGGAGCTCTGATCTGCTCTTTCTACGGCAGCCACAACAGCTGTTTATGCAGGGAGTGGCAAGCAGGCCTAAGGCCTGGTCAGGGACACCTTCCGGTGCCAGGATTTCTATTTAAAAATTATTCTTTGGATTCCATTAATAACCCCCAGGGAAACACTGACTATGTCCAGGTACAATCTGCCTTCCCTCAGGAAACAGATAGAGAGATCAACAGAGTCAGTATCCGCTGGTCCCCAAAGGCTAACCCTACAGTTGACACTATTACAAAGAAAAAGAATCCAGACTGCAGAGAAGTTCAAGGGATTTTCCAGAGGTCTCCAGCAGCATGCCCTCCCACCCAGTCGAGGCCAGACATCTCTGGGAAATTCCTGGGCTTGGGATTCGGGTGGCAGTCTCCCAGCAGTGTAGCAGAGTGTTGGGGGATATTAGCCACTGGAAAAATGGGTAAGAATAGAAAAAGATAACATCCTAAAAAGTATAAAGAAGAGCATTTTGGCCACGAGGATAAATCTGTGAAAGGAAAATGGGAAATTAATTAAAGGGGGAAATACTGTGGCATGACCAAGTAAGACCGCAAACGGGAGCCGCTGAAACAGTCCTCTTTTTTATTGTAGGATATTAGTTAACAATAGGAGGTATTTTTCTGTTCAACATTTAACGAAAATAGATATTCATAATAGATTAAAATTTATTTATTTATTTATTTATTTATTTACTTACTTACTTTCTAATTAGTGGAGTGTAAAGGATGCCACAGCCCACGTGTGAGCAATTTTGTGGAGCCAATTGTCCTCCACCCACCTTCATGTCCGTTCTGGGTAACTGAATGTGGTTTTCCAGGGCCTTTGATAAGCCCCTTTGCCCTCTGAGCCATCTTCCCTAATACCAACAATGCAGATGTCTTTAAACCAACAACAATGTTGTTTTAAAGTCACATATGTATGACACAGAGAAGGAGAGTCTAAGTTTTACAGTTGCTTGTTATAGTACTATAGAGCCTAAGGGTGAGAGATGATATGGTTGCAAAGAAGGACCGAGAGAAGGAAGGGAAGCCATGGGGAAGAGAGTGCCACTGGACTGAAGGCAGGAAGCAAGCTGTGCTCAGAGTTGACATCTTCCAGGAGTGTGGTTGCCACAGCCTGAGAGCCATTGCAGTAGTAGCTGTGACCCCTGGGTCCTGTCCTTGGCTTTTTGCTTCTTGCTAGCTAATAGTCTCTTTGGGTGACTAACCATCTTTCATGGCCAGAGCTTTGCCTCTGAGCCCTGGATCCTCCTCTCTCATTGCTATCTGTCTGGACAGCTCTGCCTGGCAGTCCACCCAGACACCGGAAGCCAAAAAAACCCAGCAGCAAGCATCTCTTCCTCTCCCTTGCTTTCCTGTGTGATCTCCCATCCTGGTGGCCCTACACCCTCAGGGACTAGAACCGTGGGTGTACTCTTCATTTCCTTCCACCTCCTGTCATGTGCATCGGCTTTGTCAACAACCCTTTGTCCCTCCCAAGCGCGTTGTATTTTTCTTTCCATGCGCACTGTCACTACCAGAGTTCAAACACCCCCTCAGATAATCATAACAGATCTTTTGTTAGACATCCCGCCTGCAAGCTGGTTGCTCTTGCCTGGTATAGAAATTTGGCCACATGGTTCACCCACTTAAAACATGAGTGCATGTTAACCACCTATATAATGAGCCCCTGATCCTTGCCCTTAAGTGCAAAGCCTGACAAAGTCTGACCTATTTTGACCCCTCCAATCAAATCTTTACTCTTTTTGACTCAAAATTTACACTCCTGCCTCATGGAACTAGCACACACATACACACACATACTCATATGTGCCCCCTTCACCCCATCCCCACTCATACAGATACACACACACATATGTGTGTATATATATATATATATATATATATATATATATGTGTGTGTATATATATATGTATATATGTATATATATGTATGTATATGTATGTATATATATATATCCCTCACACTCATAAACACACACATGCACTCTTGTAAACACATACACACACAGTCATATATGCACCACACACTCATACACACATGCACTCTCATACATGCACACACACTCATACACACATGCATTCTTACACACACACATTCCTCTTAAACTGTCCACTTCATTTCTCATGTCCTCTCCTTGGTTACCATCCCCTGCTCCATCCACCATCCATCAGTCAGTACACCCTAAAGAGGCAGCTGCTCTATATCTCAACAGATCTTGGCTGTCATCACCAGAAATTCCACTTTCCTAAGGGAAGCCAGAAATTTCAGTTTCATAAGAATCTACCCTGCTTTTTATTTGCTTTAGGGTGTTTACTAGTCATCATTTTTTGCTTTTGACAGGCTCTCACCAACCCTGGCTGGCCAGAACTTACTTTGTAGATGAGCCTGGCTTCAATCTCACAGAGACCCAGCCTCTGTTTCCCAAGTGCTGAAATTAAAGATGTATACCACCATGCCTGGAAAGTCTACCTGTTTAAGTGATGCTTTCCCACTTTTTGCACATTGCTTGGAGTGTGCAAAAAGCACTGTCAAGTCAGTGAAACACATGTGGGGTCTGAATCCTAACTGTGAGCCATGTTGCAAGCTTCAGCTGGAATGTGTGCCCTGACACCAGGGTTTGTGTTATGGTCAGCCAGTGTCACGAGTTTCTATTTCTCCAAGAGGAACGTTCACAGTTCCACACAGATTTTTTTTTAATCAGGTATTTTCTTCATTTACATTTCCAATGCTATCCCAAAAGTCCCCCATACCCTCCCCCCCACTCCCTTACACACCCACTCCCACTTCTTGGCCCTGGCGTTCCCCTGTACTGAGGCATATAAAGTTTGCAAGACCAAGGGGCCTCTCTTTCAAATGATGGCCGACTAGACCATCTTCAAATATATATGTAGCTAGAGACATGAGCTCGGGCGATACTGGTTAGTTCATATTGTTGTTCCACCTATAGAGTTGCAGACCCCTGTAGCTCCTTGGGTACTTTCTCTAGCTCCTCCATTGGGGGCCCTGTGATCCATCCAATAGCTGTGAGCATCCACTTCTGTGTTTGCTAGGCTCCGGCATAGCCTCACAAGACACAGCTATATCAGGGTCCTTTCAGCAAAATTTTGCTAGTGTATGCAATGATGTCAGCGTTTGGAGGCTGACTATGGGATGGATCCCCAGGTATGGCAGTCTGTAGATGGTCCATCTTTCGTCTCAGCTCCAAACTTTGTCTCTGTAACTCCTTCCATGGGTGTTTTGTTCCCAATTCTAAGAAGGGGCAACGAGTTCCACACAGATTTACATAACACATATGGCAGGAACCAGACACCTCCCCTTTTCAGAAGAAAATAAATATATCTGAAAGCTTAATGTAATATTCTGCTATTTAGAAATATGCCGAACTCAGTTGTACATACTGGGTGATCCATTATCTGTTAAAATTCTCAAGAATATTTTCAATCCATAGAAATTTTAGTGATTATAAAGAGAAGCAATGACTTGATTCAAATATTCCTTAACACACCCTTAACCCTAGAACTGGGAAATCAAATCATGAATGTATTTCTTGTGCTCTCCTAATTCTCTTGGTTCTATTCCACCATGAGTTTACCACACCATTCTGAATTAGTTATTTACTGTGTGTGTGTGTGTGTGTGTGTGTGTGTGTGTGTGTGTAGATATCAGGATGACTTGTAGATGACAGCTCTACTTCCACAAATGCCTTCTGGGAGTCCAACTCAGGTCATCATCCTTTTACCTCCTGGCCAATTTACTGGACCTTAACATTGCTTTTTAAAAAAAAGATGTGATTTTATTATTTAACCCAGGCTTGCCTGTGTGGAATTCTTGAGCCTTTTACCTCGGTCTCCCAAGTGCCAAAATTGTAAATATGTGCCACTGCACCTGGCTACATTTCTCTTTTCAAGTATCTGCTTTCTTTGAAAGATTATAAACTCTTGGCAGGGACTAATCAATACCACAATATAAGGAATTTAGTAGGTGTGATATATGGGAAACTATAGAAAGCAGTGCCTGGCATTTAATAAGGAATACAGAAATTTATGTTAAAGCACTATTTTCTACAGAACCATGGGTAAATAAATAACTTTTCTGTAGCCTAGCATAGTATAGTTGTTATAGTAGTTGAAATTCTGTGTGGGGAAGAAAAAAAAATCAATGAATGAAGTTAACCTGGGCTGGAATCTACTTGTTGACATTTATATCCCTCTTGCTAACAGTCATGAACCACGGGAGCAGTAAAGTCCTCTCTTCATGTATTGCTCAGGGATTCTCAAATACAAATCAATCCACAAAGCTCATTACAGCAACCCCAGCAGCGTGTAATCTGCTGCTGAAGATGCCACCAGCTGAGGCATAGCACTGTTTGTTATGCAGGAGTTGTTATTGTTCCTGGTGCTGTGAATTTAGATGTATGTAATCTGACTAATGACTCTCTAAAGCATGCACACGCTCCCAAAACCTACGAGAAGAGAGAAAATGAGTTGCAACAATCACATGCCCATAGCTTTCTGCTTCTAGAACAGTTCATGCGGCAATTTCTACGATGTCTCAAGGGACTGGAAGGTTTGGCGTCTAGCCTGACACAACATCCAAAAGACAATTTCTGGATTTTAGAACTGGCTTTTCAGATGGTTTTGGACTCTGTGGCTCACCTCAGCTGCTTGGGCTTTATAGTGGACAATCTGCATCGCCATCCTGATGGCTTTAGAGCCATGTAGGAGACACACCTCTGAGTGGCTCTGTGAGCTTACCAGCAGAGATGACATACCCTACGTGTGGACAGCTCAATCCCTGGGTTGGGATCCCAGACTGAACAGAAAGCGTGAAGTATTTATTGAACACCTGCATTCATCTGTTTTCCTTCCTGACTTAGGAAGTGATGTGACCAGATAGATACCTCATACCCTAGCGACCATGACTTCCCCACCACAGTGGACTGTATCCCTCGAACTGAGAGCCAAACTAAGCATGCTTCCTGCCATTAGGTACCTTTGTCAGGTGTTTCATTGCAAGCAACAAAGAGAAAAGCAGCTAATACAGGCCTAACGTCAGACCCCAGGGAAAGAGAAAAGAGGTCTTATAGAATTCGCTTTCACCCCAGAAACCCCTGCTTTGACAAATGAAACGGAGATTAATGTAGAAGATCCAGGAAAGGCAGCACGGTGCATGGCTGAATTTTCCCCTATGGAATCCTAGACACGTTCCGTCGAATTCTACAACAGCCTGGACCGGCATGTTCTTACCTAACTGCAAAACAATGTTCACTAGCTGAATGTTACCTAGCAAGGGACCAATCAAATCCTGGGTGTTAGCAGGGGAGCCAGCACAGTGATGAAGGCCCAGCTGGTACCTCCAAGGGGCTCAAGGCAAACACACTGTACGGTGTGTACCTAGCCTCCCTCGGGCCAAACTCAAGCAAAACACAGTCACACCTACTGGCTATAATTATAAGTGAAAACCTACTGTGATCTCCACAGGAGTTTTGGGCAAATCAGATTTATCCAGAATGTTTCAGGGTGATACATAGTCTACTCTGCCTCTCTTACCACCAGAACTTGTGTGTGTGTGTGTGTGTGTGTGTGTGTGTGTGTGTGTGTGTGTGTGTGATATCACCACTTGAGTGACTTAAGCAGGACAATCATGACGTTAAGGCAGCCTGGAGTACACAGGGAAACATGGTTGAAAAAGAACCAAAGCTCCTAGTCTTCCTCACCACAATGTCCTCCAGATTTGAGCTGCTGACCACTGACTGCACCGAAGCAAACGGCTCTCGAAACCTGCCATGGTCTCTCACACTTGGGCTAGTGTCTGGTCTTGTTTTCCCCTTGGCTCAGTTATCGCCTGTGATAATGACTTGTGGCAGTGAGTTCTCCTGGGATACTATTCACTGAGAAAGGGAAAGAGATCCCTATTTCACTGGTGTGGGTTTGCAGGGAGCCATTGTGCCTCTTTAAGAGAAAAGCCGAGTAGCCGGAGCTGAAGCGGGCCATTCATTCCTCTGTGGGGGATATGGACGGGAAGAGCATTGGGATTTCTGGCACCCAGTCCCTGATCCTGCACAACCATTTCAACCATTCAACACTGTCGTGTGACAGGAGATAAAAAAGTTTCTTTTCAGAGCACTTGACCTACCACCTGGTGGGCCTGTGTGCTGGTGAAACAGGGCCTGGCCTCTTTGAAGACACCCTTCAACATTCCCGCAGGACAGCGTGGGCCTCAGTGGCGATGTCAGAGAGCCAATGGCATGTTAGTACTCTTCCGAAGGGGGCCGTTCCTCTATTTCCAATCATCTCATTGGCTCAGGCTCAGGATGTGTTTTGAAAAGGTTTTGGCAATATATTAGCACATCAGTGAGTTGACCCAGCTCCTGAAGGTCTTCAACTGAAACTCTAGAGCAATGGTTCTTAAGGAACCCTGAGCAGTCACACACTGCTACAGTGCTTCCACCAGACTGAGAGTCAAGCAAAGGGATTTTGATATAGCAGACGTGGAAGTTTCCCTAGAAATTTCAGATTGCAAGTTGTGACTCATCTTGGAAGAGTGCTGTCCCTTTAATAAAGTTGTCCCTCTTAAGATGTGTGTGTGTGTCTCTATGTGTCTCTGTGTGTATGCATCTGAAAAGGACAATAAACATTCTTCTATTTTCTAAACTGCATGTACATGCAATGTTGTTATCTTGGCTCCATAAACTTCAACAAACCAATGTATTGCAAAAGAAAGAAGGCAGAGGCTTGCAAGAGAATTCTACTCACCTCAACGAAGAAGTCAAGCATTAGATCTGAAAGCCATGAAAACACTTTCCCTGTCTGGGAACAGAGTTAATTTTACATGCATGCTATTTGTGTTATATAGACGTGGAGTGTTACTTTCAGATGAATTAAGCAACTACTTTTGCCTTTTAGTGTTTGATAGACTAAATGTCATCAGACAAATGACAAATGTAAGCATGGTCTTTGTTGTCTTCAATAACAAGCAGTGATTGTTGTAGGTCAGATGCAGTGTAAGAAACAACCCACGAGGCTGTCCAGTACCCTCTCTTCTCTTTCCTCTGCAGTAGGGGTACTAGCCAACAAAGCTACCATGAAGTACCCCAAGCAGAATTCGGTACCTTCCCATCATCATGTAGATCCATCATGTGACCCTTACAGCTACAGCATAGCTGTCTGTCCTTCCTCAGACCGTTCCCTGGCTCTCTAGTGCTATGATTTCATCATTCCAGTCTATGGAAATAAGAAACTAAATCATGTTACATGAATAAAACCTTCTGGAGTGGGTGTTTCTCACTCAGCAGAACTGCCTGAGATTCATCCAGGATTTTGCAGATGTCAATAGCTCACCCTCTCCCTCTGCTCTATAGTCCCCATGCTAAGGATAGACCACTGCTTCTTTAGTCACTTATTGAAGGACACATGCTTTGTTGCCACGTTTTGGCTAATAAAAATTAAGCTTCCATACACATTTCCTTCCTTCCTTCCTTCCTTCCTTCCTTTCTTTCTTCCTTCCTTCCTTCCTTCCTTCCTTCCTTCCTTCCTTCCTTCCTTCCTTCCTTCCTTCCTTCCTTCCTTCCTTCCTGACAACAGAAACTTATTTTCTCACATGTCTAGAGCCTGGCAGTCCTGTTCACTGATGGTGACTTCTAGAAGGAACTCAATTCCCAGCTTGTGCTTTGTCACCTTGTCTCTGCATCTCCCATAGCAAAAATAGAAAGAGAACTCACTTGTACCTCTTCTAGAACATGAGTCCCACACAAGGCTTCTGTCCTCACCTAAACCAGATTATGTCCCAATGGCCTTCATTTCAACAACTGAATTGGGATGGAGGGACACCTACAATTCACTCCATAGCAACCCACACTTGCTCCTCCTTGCTCGTATCATTACAGGTGAAATACATTCATTCTATCTTAAGTCCAGAGACTTAACTCAGTCCAGTGTTGATTCCAAAGCTTGTGGTTCAAAATCTTATGGGAGTATCATCAGACATAGATGAGGCCCAAGGTATAATTTATCCTGAGGCAAAATTCCTTACTGGCTGTGAGCCTTTGGAACACATAATTGAGTATGATGGGATGGCCATAGGGCAGACATTGCTCATTTCAAAGGAAAAAACCTAGGAGGAAAGAGATGACCAAACCCAGCAAGGTGATTTGTATTAGATTTAAAGACTGGGAGTCTCAAAAAAAAAAAAAAAAAAAAAGGGTGGGACCTCAGTCCTCAGTGGTCTGTTGAAACCAACACGGTCATCCTATCTGTCACATATTGCTTTCAGGATTATTATTTTCTCTTTTGGGAGAATAATATGTTTTTGGAGACTAGTACATGTTTGTCACTAAGTCATCTCATCCTGGCAAACATCTAATGCCCTTCCTTCACTCTGTCCCTGTCCCATCCATGTCATACAGGTGTCAGTTCTGCTTGCACAGTCCTGTATGGTCAAGTATTTCCCTCAGAGCAAGTATGCCCAGGTATTCAACACACGTCTGCTTCAAGCTCTGCCTCCTTTTGCTTCTTTCATTCACTCCCCTTTTGCTTTTCCCTGTGAGCCGAGCCACACCCTCAACACTGTACTCAGAAATCCCTCTGGCAAAAATTCCAATTTTTACCACCTGTGACTCTATCCTCCACAAGACCCTACACATAGTTTACCCCCGCACCACAGTTTCTGGAGTATTTGTATACGTTTAATAAGACATCCTGAGGATAGGACCCATGTTGCATATGAACCATCCACAGTGTTTTTCAGTAATTTTGTGCACGGAACAGTGTTTGTGGTGTAGAATTTCCTGCTTGAGGCTTTGTATCAGTACTCAAACAGTTCTGGTTTTGGAGTTTTCAGATTAGGGACGACCAACCTGGTCTACAGCCTGTGCCCTGCAGCTTTGCCAGGTGAACTCCCAAGTTTTTGGTAAAGTTCTTGGGAATTTTTATGTAGACAACTGTGTCGTCCACAGTTACAGACAGTTGTACCTTTGCCCATAGAGTCATGCACAGTTCATTTCTCTCTTTTGTCCTGACACTGCCTAGCAACTCCAGCACAGCGCTAAACAGAGTGGGCAGAGGGGGGGCTAAGCCCCTGGATACCACAGCAGAGCACTGCAGGGCTGTACCTCAGCCTGTCCTCCCTTCCCTCATCTCCATCTCTCTCAGCTCTTCTCCTTTTTCTTTTACTCCTCTTTTGCCTCCCCTCCCCTCCCCTCCCCTCCCCTCCCCTCCCCTCCCCTCCCCTCCACTCCCTTCTCCTCCATCCCCTATTCATGTCTCACCTCCTCTTCCCGCCCTTCCCTCCTTTAGCCCTCTGTCTCCTTCTCATTTTGTCCCGCTCCCTTGCTAGGCTAAGTAGCCTACAGATTCTGTAGTCCAGCCCTCCTTTCATTCTTGATATTGGCCTCTCCACCTCCTCTACCTTTATCTTGCCAGCCCTTTGTCCCTATTCAAAGACCCACCTCTTCTTTTCATCTTGAATTATCTTTATCTGAACTCAGACATTTCTGTTTCCACTCTCAGATTTTTTTATTTTACTTTAGTTCTTGTGTTGTTGGGGGGGGGGGGGCGGTATTTTGGTCTTTCTTTCTTTTTTTTTTTTTTTTTTTTTTCTTTTCCTAAGTTTTCAGAGAAGGCTCTTTAACCATTGCTTCGAAACTTAGTCATTTCTCTAAGGAATGCACTCAGCGCTGTGAAGTAAGTCCCTCTCAGCCCCACAGGCTGCGTTTCCATGCCCGCTGGGAATTCATCTTTGACTCACAGACTATCTGGAAGTCTGCTGCTTATTTTAGAACAGACTCATTGTCATCTCTCCATTCTTGGCTTCTACTTGCCTGCTGGTCAGAGCTTACATGCTCTATGATACAAATTCCTTCACATTTGTTGAGGGTTTTTTATTTTTTTGTTTTTGTTTTTTAGGGTTTGTTTTTTTTTTTTTTTGTCTAGAAAGTGATGAGTGTTGGTGTGTGTTCTGTGGTGTCTGGAAAAGCAGGTACATTTTGTTGTTTGGGGTGGGGTGTTCTATGCAGAGACCTTCTGCATTGATGGTGCTGAGTTCTACAGTCCCCATGGTATTGTATCAGGTGTTTTGTCAATGTCGGAGGAATGCTGTGAAGGATGCTGTGAGGGATGCTGTGAGGGATGCTGTGAGGGATGCTGTGAAGGATGCTGTGAGGGATGCTCACACATTTGCACCCCTGCCTCCGAGCTCCCCTGCCTCCGAGCGAGCTCCCCTGCCTCTGTTCCATGCACCCCTGCCTCCACGCTCCCCCGCCCTGATATTCTGCATCTATTCTGCATACCTTGAGCCAATTTAACCCTTCCTCCCTCGTTTGTTTTTTGTCAAGCATTTCATCACAGCAGTGAGAAAAGTAAGTAAGTACCACACTGTTAATGGAGCATGAGAAACACAGCCAGAGGCAGAAGAGGCTGCGACCCAGAGGAGAGAGACACACAAATCCAGGACTGCACAAAGTGCAGCTCATTGGCGACTTAATGGGCCCTTGCACCTTAACACAGGAGAGTGGGTGGTATGTCAAACTGCACAAAAGCCAGCATGTTCCTGGGCGTTGTAAAAAGCCAGTTATGTGTCTAACATCCAGAATAAAACAAAACAAACAAACAGCTCCTCTGTCCATGGCCAGCAAAATACACTTGGCTGGCTAAATGCCCTTTTTTTCTTTTGTCTGTCTTGCTTGGGATGCGTGTTGGGTCCCTAGCAGGTAAAGTGATAGTTATAGCCAAGGTGTAGCAAGACCAACGTGAATCCTCTCCCATTGAGCCTGGACATTTCTTCATCGCTCTGAGACTCTGGGTTTTGTGCTTTTGACTGGATTTCTCTGGCAGGGAATAAGGGAGAATCTCACCTCATCACTCTTGAGTGGAAATAAAAAAAAAAAAAATCAAGCCTCCGGGAGAGCTTCAGTGAAGGCCACGTTGAGGAGACGGTCCTCATTCCTGCCAGGTGGAACCGGGGTCTGTTTCCATGGATACTGAGCTAAGAGTAGTGCTCCCTGGGCAGCAGTGGATGCCCCACAAAGAGGAAAGGCAGTTCTGGCCTCTTCACTGCCAGGTATATGGGTAGAAGTTTACATGCCACAGGTGATCTCCACTTCTGCGTGGGTGTGTTTGTGTGCGACACTGTGGGTGTTGGGGATACCTCACTGCAGCTGTGTGAGGGTAGGAATCTTGACTACTGACTCAGCCTGTGCTGGGGTGGGTTTTCCATGGTTTAGGATTAGAGTAGAGTTGTTGCTATTTAAACATTTTCCTGTCTGGTTAAGATATCCCTTTCTTGGTCTTTGGCTAGAGAGAGGGGCTTCGGTAGGGTTTTTTTTTTTCCTTGTCTGTGGCCACTGGTATTTCTGAGTCATTTCTTCAAAGTTGAGACACAATCCAAAACATTTGCCTTGCTAAACCTTGGGTCTTGAATTGTGCTCTTTTAACTGCAATGGAGCCCAGGCAGGGCAGAACTGGAGCTAGCGCCTCTCTACGGTTGAGCTGTATTCCCCACGGTTGTGTCCTGTAGGGTGTCCAGAGTTGCTAGCTGGGCTCAGCAGAAGCATATGGCCAGGCTCCCCAATCTAATCCCTCCTCCGAATACAAACGATTTCTCAAGATTTAGTTCCGAGTTTGAGGGCTGTCTGCCCCAGAGAAAACAAAACACCTTAGGGTATGAGCCCTTGCTCTTGGCCTTACAATCTTGCTGTGAATGTGACATGGAAAATACTTTTTAAACATTTTCCTCTAGTTAAACTATGTGTTATATTTTTTTTAAAAAAATGAGTTTTCTCCAGTGGTTGAAAAGAATCTCTGTGCTTCCGCTGCTGTTTGGAAGTTTTCCACCTCAGCAGATCTCCTGCTGCCTCAGAACCCTGGGATGACAGAGAGGGAAACAATTTGTGTTAGCATATCCCATAATATTTACACAGCCTTCTTATGTGTATTATGACATCTGATCTTCATTACGTGGCCCACAGGGAACGTACTCACATGACCCGGACTGACACTGGTCTGGAACACTGGGACTCAGGTGCACAGTCTACCAAGATAACAGAATACTTCTATAAAAGCAGCTACCTGGAACTGCATCCCTGGTTAGGGATCCTGGACGACCCTGTGGAGCACTAAGGCTCCAGAGTGAGTTACCTGCTCACATGGAAACAAAGACCTTGATCTCTTCTGATCTGAAGAGTGGACACGGGCTGAGGGATTGTAGGCCTGTCTGGTGCTGGCTGGGGGAAACCTCAGTCAAGCCACTGTCCCCTCTCAACTTTCAGAGCACCTGGGAACAGGATACTCACTAGCATTTGGAGAGTGAAGCGGGCAGTTTTATAATGGACCGCACATGAAACTACTAAGTTATTCTCCGCTGGTGAACCGAGCCGATGCAAACCAAATTAAACTAGAAAGCCCGGTTTACTGGGAAGCTCTTTTGGGCAGGTTTACTGGTCCCAAGGAACCATGGGAAGGAAGACAGAGGAGAGCGGGAAGAGAAAGAGAGAAAAAGCCTGAGCATGCAGGGAGGGAGGGAGGAACGTGGGTGGGGTGGGGTGGTCAGGGGAGAGAGAGAGAGAGAGAGAGAGAGAGAGAGAGAGAGAGAGAGAGAGAGAGAAGGCCAAAATGTCTGAATTATATTTAAGAGTCTCTGGGGGAGCGGAAGCCTAGCCCCTGGGCTGGAAAGTTCATGGAGGAGGGCAGGGTATGCCAGCCATTCCCTGTAACAGGGAGAGACTGAGGGATGCTGGGAGAACCTGGAGGCCAGGACCGCTTTGGTATGCAAAATATACCTGTTTGTACCCAGTCTGAATCTCAACAGAAACTTCTGGATTTTCCCCAGCTATCACAAGGAAAACAATGTAAAAGACCAGGTCATCTGGCAGTGTGGTGCAGTACATGTGCTCTGTGCATCCCACTGAAGAAGCTGAGCAGACACAGGAAGGCAGGAAAGCACACACGTGGCTTCCTGCGTCTGTTCTCTGCTCCCGCCCACAGAGCCAGGTGCATGCGCAAGCCAGTGGCCCGGGCTCCAGGCAATCTGACTACACGTGGTACCAAAGTCCTTAAGCATTTTCTTGTTTGGTTAGTTGGTTGGATTTTGTTGTTATTGTTGTTTGTTTGTTTGTTTGTTTGAGGCAGGTTTCTCTGGTTGTCCTAGAACTCACCTTGTAGACCAGACTGGCCTCAAACTCAGAGAGCCACCTGTCTCTGCCTCCCTCTGAATGCTGGGATTGAAGGTGTTCGTCACTACTGCCCTGCAAGAAAAGGTTTTCTTCTAATAGGTCTGTGACTGGTCTCTGCCCATCCCCCATACAATGTTTTCAGCATAATCTATTGTTAAAAGTTAAATGAGGAAAAAAAAGAAGACGAACTAGGACTCAGGTGGGCTCATGGGAAGGAGTTTTTTCTCCTGACTAAGGATTAACCCAAGTGGGCAAGTTGCTGGGCAGACAAACAGACAGCGAAGGCTGTGACCCATGCTACCCTTGAGGGTCCCTCCAGATCTGCGCAAAAGTTTTCTGAAAAACCAGGTGAAGTCCTCCCAACTCAGAGCCAAGCACAGGGTGTGAAGTGGCTCCTAAAAGGCCAGATGATTCCTAGCATGGGGTCACACTGCAATGGAGACCCGTGTGTGCTGGAAGACCTGGGCACTGGGCCCCACACTCCAAGGTCCATTCAGTGTCTGACTCTTCCCTCAGCCTCTTCTCCCTCTACCAGAGGCCATATTTAAGAAATATCTTTAGCCTACTTGGGATTCAGAAACCACCCGTGAATATATCTAAGGATACATTTTCCCCTCCACACCAAGAGAAGCTGGGCAGCCAGCAGGTTATACATGACAAGATGAGGATGGGGTGGGGGGCAACCAGAAAAGGAAGTGGAGAAGAAAGGTTTCAGGCCTGAGCCAGAGATAGACCATACCAGCCTGCCCCATGTCAGTACAGAGGGTCTGGCAGGGCTCCACAGACAACACTGGGGACATGCATACCCAGGGTGGCTCAGTGGCTCATCATGGGCCTGTTCTTTAGCCTCTGAGGAAAGAAACATGAGACTAGAAACTTCTGTCTCTCGCTGCTGTGGGGCAGGGCGGGGGGGGGGGGTGCGAAATAACCTCTGTTCTTGGGTGAGGCAGCTTAAGGTTATGGGTGCCTGGTCCCCCAACTCCTTCTCAGACAACCAGAGACCAGAAGAAAGGCTAAGGGAAACATCTAAGGAAGCCAGTGTGCAAAGAAATGGTAGTTCACCTTGCAAGAAGGGAGAAAGAGACTCGGGGTGGAGCCATCGACGGTTTCTGTTGAGTTTTTCATTGGAGCAGACCTGAAGGCTGTGTTTTGCCTAGGATGGTGTGAGCCTTGTGTGTAAAAAACCACACTTCACTTCCTTGGGCCACTGGTGGGTGTCTGAGACAGACAATAGCTAACTGGATTATCTCAAGCTTACCTTTTAGCTCTTGTTAGCTTTGGGCCAGTGGCTGGTTATATTTACTCCAGCCGTTAGCTCTGTGGCCAGTTGAGGGCCGCAGGAGGCTCTTCTGGTTCATCTTTAACTACGGGGGGTGGGGGGGGGGTGGGTGGGAGCAGGCAGTTTCGGGATTGTTTGCTAAAATGTTAGTGCTTGAAAGCTTGAAGCTGCTTCTTCTAATTTCCTAGCTCCTCGCCCAACTTGTGAAGAACATTTCGGTTCTATGGCAGGGCTAGGGCAGCAAGAAGCATTGATGAACTGCAAGGTGGTTTTGAGCAGCCAGGAATTCCCAGGTACCCAAGGGCCCAACTCCTATTAACTGCCCTGCCGTATCTTGGTCTCCTCCCTCACCACACATACAGGCACACACACACACACACACACACACACACACTCATGTGCACACATGCATGCACACACATGCATATACAAATACATATACCAGCTCTCTCTCTCTCTCCCTCTCTCTCTCTCTGACCCACCTTTCCTCTGGGCTTTTATGCTCCCATGAAGGTTAGACACTTGACTGAATTTGGAAGCTCATCTTAGTGCTCTGCCCAGCCGAGCTGTCTTCACTCTCTTTCTAAAGCCAGGCCTTGCCCCAGCAGCCCAGCCCAGTGCAGAGAGTGCAGAAAGCTGCTAGCTTCCTGTCCCTCATCCCACTGACAGGCCTGGGCCTCGCCCTTCCCTGCTCAGGACTCTCTCGCTTTAGTCCTTTGTCCTGTGGGCTCTCACTATTCACATGTTGTTTTCCATAACTGACATTGTGGGTGGCTCCAGTGCCCTAAGAAAAACAAACAAGCCGAAATCTTCCACATTTTTTCCCATTGTGGACATGTTGTCCCCCAAGGGATGGACGAACTCCGAGAATCGTTTTCTTTAAGATAATTACCTCTTTAAGAAATTGTGCCTGACTTCGCAATGCCCAGGGAGTTGTTTACTTTGTGCTAGGGGCCACACCCACTGCTTCATTAGCCAGTCACCCCAATTTCTGGAGTCCAGGGGCCCCTGGTCTCCCTGCACAGGGCAAGTATGTCACTGCTCCGAGTGTGAGGCATGAGGCTGGGTGGGAGAGTCCCCGGATGTGAAACCCACCACTCCACCCACCCAGGTGTGGGAGGCTCGGGTGGGAAACAATGTCCTCTTTCAGGCCCGCAGGTGTTCATTGCGACAGTCAGGAGAGGCAAGCCAAGCTGCTAGAGGCCCTTCTAGAAAAGAAGGAAATGCATTTCCAGAGGGAAGGAGTGTGGTACACTGGCCCAGCTCTCTCTCCACCTCAGGGCCGAGGGCCCATGGGCATACTCCGACTTAACAGGCCTGCTCATAAAACATGAAAATCCTTTGTTCCTGAGTGGCAGAGAGCAGCTGTCTTGAGCCATCCCACCATGCCAGCCATCTGAGTTGCTCTGCCAGGTCCCTGGAGCATCTCATAGCTTCATACACATATTTGCTCTTCCTGGAGGGTGGAGCAGCCAGTTCTAACTATTAAATTGTTTTAATGCCACCTGCTTCATAAAACTTTCCCATCCACCATCCAAATAGGAATTAATTGCCCCGCTGGAGAAGCCAGATCACCTGGGCTTGCATTCACCAGCCCTTCCGGAGTATTTCCATACAATGTGGCTATTATACATAGGACAGTCTCACCCTTCATAGAGCGACTGTCCATCCCCAGGGCTTGCGTACCATTCACCCAGGGTTCTCCAGTGCCTCACATAGATGAAATAGCATGCAAGTGTCAGCAGCAGAGCTGTGTGTGAGGTGTTGGCCTGGAGGCAGGAAGACCCACTGAGAACCAAGCAAGGAGAAGGGCATGTCTGTGTGCCCGAGGAGGAGGCAGTCAGGCATTTGGCCTCTCTGCTGCTCTGAATTCTGGGAATGAAGACAGCCTGGGTGAAGGAGGGAAGCCACAGAAGAGGACTGTCCAGAATTGGAGCAGGCAGAGGGGAGCCACAGCCTCTACACACACCATGGCTGCACATTTTAGCTTGTAGCTTGTACTCAATGAAACTCTGAAGTGACTCTGCGGAGTTAGTTGTCTGTGAGGTGATGGGCAGGAGAGACTCCAAGAGGGCCTGCCTCTTGCTTAGTTTCTGCACCTCAAATGAATAAAGAGCACCGGCCTGGTTCCTGCACCGTGGAACCAAGGGACCAGGAACACCAAGCATCATGCAAGAAGCAGATGGAAACCAGCCTGCAGGGCTGCCTGGGTCCTGCCAAGGTGGATGTGGGCCTGGGTGGAGCACTGAGGGGATGCTGGAGACAAGCAAGGAATCTAGGTGGAGACCTACCTTCTTCTGCTCGGGAAGCAAACACAAATTGAAAGGCCTTGGAAGAGGCCCGCATGAAAGACTAAACAGTTTCTGCCATGAGCTTCACACTGGCTGAGCCTTTGAAGCCACTACTCAGAGGCAGGAGTATGTGGCTCCCTGAAGCTGCACTAACAAAGTCCATCCCCTCACTGTTATGGGTCAGCTAGGAAATGTCCACTGCAGGCTAGCGTCTGGGACACTCGGTCCTAGCTAGTGCAACTTAGAAGGACAGGGGCCCTGGCTGAGAGAAGCCAGTCAGTGGGTAATATGGGTGCTTTCTCTGCTTACACACACACTCACATGCACACACACTTATACACATACACACACTCACATGCTTACACACTTACACACACTCACATGCACACATAGTCACATACACACTTATACACATGCACACATACACACACTCACACGTACTCACATGTTTACACACTTACACACACTCACACACACACTTATACACATGCACACACTCACACACACTCACATACACACACACTTATACACATGTACACACTCACTCACATACACAAACTTATACACATGCACACACTCACACACACTCACACACACTTATACACATGCACACACTCACACACACATACACACACTTATACACATGCACACACTCACACACACTCACATGCACACACTTATACACATGCGCACACACACACACTTATACACATGCACACACTCACACACACATTCACACATAAACACACACACACACACACACGCTACTGCTTCAGGTTTTCCATGAAAACCTTTACACCACAAACTCACTTTGCTAGACATAAAGAATCCATTGGGCTCACAGTGAGGGTCTACTGTCTTAGTCATTGCTGTGAAGAGACATCATGACCACGGCAGCTCTTACAAAGGAAAGCATTTAATTGGGGCTGGCTTACATTTCAGAGGGTTAGTCCATTATCCGTGGCAGAAGTATGGCAGCATGCAGGCAGACACGGTATTAGAGAGGAGCTGAGAGTCCTGCATCTAGATGGGCAGGCAGCAAGAAGACAGAGAGAGCCACCGGGCCTGGCTTGAGTTGCTGAAACCTCAAAACCCACCCTCAGTGACAGATTTCCTCCAACAAGATTGTGGCTCCTAGCAGTGCCACTCCCTACTGGGGCCATCTTCATTCAAACCAACACATCCATCATGGTGGGAAGTCCTGGGGGTGGGAATTCGAGGCAACTGGTCACATCACATCTACATTAGGAGGCAGGGAGAAGGGTGAAGGCTAGTGCTAATGAGCACTCTTCTTTTTTGTTCAGCCTGGGACCCCAGCCCCAAGAATGGACCTTCTCACTTCCACTAACCAGATCTAAGACAGAGCTAACTCATGGCCTCGTCTCCTAGGTGATGCAGACCCTGTCAGGTTGAAAATCATTACTAACCATTAGCAAACACAGATTTGCCTACAAAGCCACACGCAGAGGCATCCTGAGCCCTAAAATCAAAAAGTCAGTTCCCCACATCACTGAGCTGGGGTGTGTGTGGGTCCCTCGTGGCTGAAACTGCCGTTTATCTGGGCTGGACTGCATCTTTGTGTGTGGTCTCCCCCAGGCCCCCAGAGCTGTTCCCTTAGTGGTGTTATGCTAACCCTCCAGAGTAAATTGCATTTCCTAAGCACACAGCCATACACGCAGTAGGAGCAGGGCAAAGCCTTCTGGGGGGCACTGTGAGCTGAGCTGGGATTTAAAACAAATATATCATCACAAAACCAGCAGCATGCTCTCAGGTCAGCCTCAGGCTGGCCAGGCTGCTCCAAGGCTTTGTTTAAGTGAATGCCAGAGATGTCAGGTCCCTCTCAGAGCATTGTGTTCCAATGACATACACTGCCACCCAGCACCGATGTCCATGCTGACTCAGCACACCCCCTCATGCTGAGGGTCAGCCTCTTGCTTGTGAGTTACCCATAGGCTAACTACATTTGCCCATATCTGGCAGGCCCTGGCTCCAGAGCAGATTCGGACAAGCGGGTCTTCGTGGTTGTTTGGATTGTGGGGTAAAAAGCAACGTCAAATGGAGATCTGATTGCACATTTGTCTGTGGGCACAAGTGCAGCCTGCTGCTTGATCCGCATTAAGGTTGGGTCTGAGTTCGTAGATGAACGTGAGTACTGTGCTGCTGATCTACCCACAGGAAGGAAGAGAGGGGGTATCCCTGGCTCCACCAATGGCCACACACAACGTCTGTGACTCTTTGGCTAATATCACCACAGTTCAAATGTCCATTCATCTCCAGTCACTCAGAGCTCAGTCTCACCTTCCTGGCACGTAAGAATTTCTCTGCCCCACAGCCTCTGGCCATCAGCCCCTGGGGCCAGCGGGATATCTGCAGCAGCAGGCCACAGGAGTACTGACCCACTGCAGGGCTAGTGGGCTGCACCCATTGCAAGTCCCTGCTCGGTGGCTGTCATGTGCTGATTGGAGATAATTCCTCACAGCGTGGTGGCAGAAAGCACCTTTGTGTGTGTCATTATGATGATGCTTGCTCGGCAATCATTGAAGCTCTGGAAACATCTGCCTGGTCGTTAATATGTAACCCATGTCTTTCCTGTGAGTCAGTGGTTAAAACAGTGATCTTCACAAAGAGACCTGTCACAGGCTGAGTAAACAGGAGATAAATCAAAGACAGTGGCACAAGACTTAGGGTAGCACAAAGAAAAGGCTCTCAAGTGACCAGAGCCATATAGAAGGGTCCGTGGAAGGAGGTCCGGCTGGCAGTTCAAACTGTGGGATGAGAGAGAAGACCAAAGCAAGGGCTGTCAGCCAACAGGGAGGAACGGTGTGAGCTAGGAAAGTGGGGCTCAGCTGCCCGGTCCACCTATATCTGGCCAAGCCAGGTTATGATCCCCCGAGTTTGAGGAGCCTGAGGTCACATAGCACTGGGTGGCAGGTGTGCAGCTAATGGTGTGCAGCCCTCTGGAGTTCCCTCGGCCCAGGCATGGACACCAGTAGGGCATCCTACACTCTGAAGGGAAAGGAGACAGGAGAATCCACACCTTCATCCCCCTTGGGACCAATGACAGCAGTCAGGATTTGCACTTGGGCTTCCTGGGTTCCTCCCCCCACCCAAAGAACATTTCAACAGCACCACCTCCTTCCAGGTGCCGAACCTGAGTCCTCACAAGCTCACCCTCGCAGCCATTACTTAGCGCCCATCACAGACAAAGGATTCCCCTAACAACAGCAGTCAGCTAGGCAGCCTGAGGCCCTCTCATGGGCTCATGTCCTTTTCTCCAGCAAGGACTCTAGACAGCATCAAGGAAGCCATGAAGAAAGAAGACAATGTGTATTGTCAGAGGCACAGCATGGGCTTAGGAGAAGCCAGGCAGCAGAAAGAGGTATGCCAAGAACTGGGAGGCAACTTCAGATATGATGTCAGCCAGGGAAGGCAGCTCAGAAGATGAGATATTGGAGCCAAAAACTACTGATTAAAGAACTGAAGAGGAGGCTGAAAACGAGATAAGGAACAGACAACCAACACCCACTAGCACATCCATCTTGAACAGGAAAAAAGAAAGGAGAGGAAGGGCCAGCCGGCCAGGCTGCTGAGTTATCTGTGTCTCACTGAGGGGCTTTTCCTAGAAATCATGCCCTGGCTTCTCATTTATTTACACATCTGTGGAACTTCATCTCTCGGCCACGGCCAGGGAGTCAGAAAAACGTGGAAACTAGTCATTTCTGCAACCACAGGCAAGTAGAAGGCTCCCTGCGCCTGGCCCTGTGCTGATTGTGTGGACCAGAAGCCTCCCCTCAGTGGTTCTGAGGGTCCAAGTCACCTCAGATTGCGTCTCACCCCAGGGAACCCACCATCCATGCCTCCATGTGTTGGCTCCTTGTGTGACTGTCAGATGGACACACATTGTTTTCTGCCCTGAAGGGTAAGATCTGGGATGCTCCTGTTTTCCAAGTGTCCACAGTGCATCCAAACATGGCTGCCCAAGGAGGTCCAGTTCTCCTGTTACCTCACTTGGAAAATAGATCTTTGCCCACGATGGGGTGGCATTAGAGATCTGAAGACGGGGTTAACCTGGAGAATTCAAACAGACCCTAAGTGCCACCACAAGTACCCTTGTAAAAGAAGCAAAGGGACTTTTGAGAGGCACAGAGAAAAGGATGTAACACGACCACAGGCAGAGATCAGGGTGATAGGGCCACAAGCCAAGGACACCTAGAGCCACCAGAAGTTGGAAGAGGCTATGAACGAGGGCCTTGCCAAAGACTGCAGTTCAGATTTCTGCCCTCTACAGACTCCCGAGAATAGGTTTCTCTTGTTTGAGTCAACTAGTTTGCCCTGCTTTGTTTCAGCCTCTGTAGCAGAGTCACACAACTGTAGAACTCACTGAGTTCAAGGCATACCTTCTTATGCTTGTGGGCTAAAGAATGATTTGTGGTGTGTGCAGTGGTAGGGACAGAACCCAGGTCCTTGTGCACATTAGCCAAAGTCTCTGCCACTAAGCCACACTCCCAAGCTCAAGAATTAATTAAATAAACTAATTAAGTCATGGTAAAATTAGCAGATACTTGACAAGATGTCAAAATGGCTGCTTCGGCACCAGCCATCTGAAAAACATCCCAGAACATTGATGATGGAATAAAAATGCAAGATATGTATGTATGTGTGTGTATACATATATATACATATATATAATATCATATATATTGCATGTATATATTGCATATATATGAAGGCCAAGACTGTGATGACGCTTTAGTTTAGATAAATTTTAAAGGAAAAAATGTCTACAATTTTAGACATAAAAATTTCACAATTTCTTATAAAAATGATAAACCTAAAATCTCTTCAACTAGGGCACTGGGGTTAAGAACACTTGCTACGCTGGCAGAGGACCCAGGGTCTATCCCAGCACCCTCATAGTGGCTCACAACTAACTGTAACTCTGCTCACCTCAGCAGCCACTGCACACGTGTGGTGCACAGACATACATGTAAGCAAAACGCTCGTGTAAATAAATCCTTTAAAAGTATTTAAAGCCATATTGTGTGATGAAAGACTGACTATACAACTGAAGCATGTGCAGAAAGCATTCAAGTTTATGAGAAAGAAATGATCAGACTCTAACTTACACAGCAAGGAATGATGGAGGCTCTTCACCATAGGAAACACAGTGGCTGAACAAGTTACAACCACAAAGAAAAAAAAAAACAGCTTCTACTTATTACAGTTCTATTAGACTCTTCAAAAACCAGTCTCAGTCCCTATACAAATTCTGCAAAAGGAAGTCTGATTATCCCCATTTTTTTTGGATGGGTAAACGGAGGCCAATGTTTACTAGGTGGCCCGCCCACAGATATGAAGTCCTCATCGCCATAATTTGTCAATGTTCCATGATTTGGAGAAATAGGGCTTCACTGAAGCAATTTGGGGTGTGGAGATGAGGTAGAACCAAAGCGTGGGAAGATGGTATTTGAACCCATGTCCCAGAAAGAATTCTTCTTGCAGGAACGCCAACCATGCGTTAAATTAGTATGTTTTCTTTTCTGTTTTCCATTTAGGATGGAGCCATGTTAAAGATGGACAGGCTGCTTCTTGTTTTCTTGTTGACCTAGAGACCGAAGAAGCAGGTCAAACAGTCCTGTCAA